>NC_060903.1:8272500-8580000 GCF_014805685.1 Silurus meridionalis
AATGGTCCCAAATTTATATGGCAGCTTATGAAATCCAAGCTTACAGATTCCCTCTGTGTGTAGGCGACACATGTAGGTTTAAATCAGAGGCAAAGGGCACTATGAGGGTCTCCTTAAAAAGCTGTATATTGTGTGCTAGTGATAGACTGCTGGCACAAAACCTTCACTTAATGAGTTTTAGCAGCAAGTCTGTTGCTGTTTGAAGAGGCTTTGATGACTCCCAGATCAAATTTGACAGGCAGCCTTTGTGTGTTTGCATGTGTGTGTTTGCGTGTGTGTGTGTGTGTGTGTGTGTGTGTGTGTGTGTGTGTGTGTGTGTGTTCCCTATCATTTACACCTTTCTCTAAATTGAGTGTTTTTTGACAAACATGAAACTACATAAAATGAAAAAAATATACATAGAATGATTAAGAAAGAAAAAAATGAAAGAAAAAAGGTGTCATTTATGCTGTTTATGAAGATGGAACAAGAACTGAAGTGAAGAAAATGGAGAAAAATGAGATACAAGGACAAGTCACTTTTCTGATCATGATAAATGTTCGCCATGAGACTCTATCAGCACGCTGATTGGTTCTATCAACGCAGACACCGTAGCTTTCAGGTAGATATCTGCACTCCTGCGAGACCTAACGCAAACGAGTGCAGCGTGTGACAAGATTTGATTGGTGAATATGGGTGCGGCCAGTAAAATATTTACGTGTGTGGGTTGCGGGAGAATAAAATCATTCGTAGGACTCCCGCAAAATTGTCTCAAAATAATATATTTTTTTAATGATCAAAACAAATTAAATGTTATGTATCTACTTCACAAAAGCAACAATAGCATATATTATATATATATAATTTTATATATATATATATATATATATATATATATATATATATATATATATATATATATATAATATCAGAATATTGAATAAACCGATTTACAGGCACAAGTTTGGAAGCGAACTCTCGCATGGTTCATGCACGTTGGACTACTAGAGCACACCGAGACACAATGTCTGAAGCGATAGAGAAGCATCACTAAATGCTACCCTTATTATTTAAGAGAGGAACATACAACAAAACATAACCTTGGCCTGTTTTTTTATAGGATATTGTTCCAGTTGATGTTCTATGTTCTGAAAAGTTCCTTGTGTATGTCCATGTTCGTCATTTAAACAAAAAGTCAAACTAAAATAAAACTCATTTTTTGTTTCTTTTTTATTCATAACTAAAAAGTGAAGCAAGTGGACCTAAAAAATTTAAATAAAGCAGAATAGCGGGAAGAAGAAGGCAGTTCATTGAAAATAAAACTACTTATATATTTTACCTGCTGGCTTTTGCAGGCGGGAGCGGGACATCACTTAAACATTGTGTGCGGAAGCAGGAGAAAATAACATTTTTGTGGGAACGGGTGGGAGCGGTAAAAAAATCTGTTCTGTACACGGGCTCCTCTCCGTCTAAGTAAATGTTCATATTCTGATTAAATGAGCTGAAACCATGGTGCATGTATTTTTTGTTTTCCACCTGCATCACATCTATAGAGCTACTAGGGGGTCACTCATACTCCACAATGTGCAGCAACAGCATTCATCTTATCTCTATGTCTAACCATGCTTTACAGTGCAAGTCTTTATACACACTCAGCAGCACCCATGAAGCAGCTCTAGTCCTAGCTACCTATACCTATCCTACCTGTCCTGAAATACTGGAACAATGTTTTGTGGTCAGATGGTGTCCAGCATGTGTGGTGACGCCCTGGTAAGGAGTACCAAGAAAATTGTGTTTTGCCTACAGTCAAGCATGGTGATGGTAGCATCAGGGGAGCTGCATTTATTTGAGGGGAAAAATGGATTCCAACATGTACTGTTACATTTTGAAGCAGAACATGATGCCCTACCTTCAGAAACTGGGCCGAATGGCAGTTTTCCAACATGAAAACATGTTGGAAATGAAAACCCCAAACATAACTGCATTACTAAAGGTGAAGGTGATGAAGTGGCCACGTATGTCTCCAGACCTAAAATCTATTATGCACCTCTGGGGCATCCTTAAGCAGAAAGTGGAGAATTGTCATGTGTCTAACATCCAGCCGCTCCGTGATGTCATTTTAGTGGAGTGGAAGAGGATCCCAGCAACAACCTTTGCAGCTATGATGAATTTCATGGCCAGGAGGATTAAATCAGTGCTAGATATCCATGGTGTTCACACAAAATATTGACAGTTTTGACATGTTCACTTTAGGTGCACTCACTTTTGTTGCCAGTAATTTTGACAATAATGGCTGTATGTTGAGTTATTTTCAGAATAGTCTTAAAATGTATTAATTAAAACGTATTAATTTAAGGTACATTTAGAACAGATAAAAATGTGCGATTAGGGTGTGATTAATCGCAATTAAATATTTGTGTGCGTGTGTGTTCTTTCCTTTACTAATTAACATATGCTTGACACTTTAGGAAGTATACAAAGGGGATCTTGCCCTCACTAACACACACACACACACACACACACACCTTGAATCGAGCCAACACACATGCACAGACATTTCTGGTAAAAATGCTTGGGCAGTGATTATTTTCCATGGAAATGAACGTGGAATAGATGGCTAGACCAGAGATTCTGGTATGAATCTGTGTGTGTGTGTGTGTGTGTGTGTGTGTGTGTGTGTGTGTGTGTGTGTGTGTGTTTGTATGTGTGTGTGTGTGTGTGTGGCAGTGTTACAGCAAGCTTAAAACTGCTTTGTTTCTTGCCATTTTTAGTCAAGTCAAAAGTGAAACACAAACTACACAATCTATTATTTTTGCCTGAATGTTATTTCTTTTAGCAACTTTGCTCATTATTAATTTGAAATATAGATCTTAGCGACTCTGCAATGCACAAATTATGACGTAATTAATGGATTAGGTAGTTAGTGGCTTATGAGTACAGTCAGAGCTATGAATAATTAGTCTGTAAAAGCTATATATTGTAGCCTCATATTACCTTTTGTGTGTTTGCCATACAGTATTTTTCTGTAGGACATTACAGTGCTCCACACCGGCCACCTATCCAACTGGCAGCCTGTAAACATGTGATGCTAGTGGTTGAATGGTTCGCACAATGGCATGTGATAAGATTACCAAGGAACATGTCCTCCCACTAACATCCATACTCGGAGTACAGGGAGTCAGGTTTTCTTCTAGCAAACACTATTGTTGTCAAATATGCTGCCATAGTTCTGTTTAGTGGCAGACACTTTCTAAAGTTTACATTTAATTACTACTGTTTTCCGCTAGATTGGTTTGGTAGAAAGTGTTTTTTCCGAATGGTGTCCTGCTTCTGCATCTGCTTCTATCCTTCATCATGTGATTGATTTACAGGCTTTATACCTCTGGCATATTGGAAATACATACCACTAACATGTTGTTGTAAACTAAGATGTTTATAGATACAGTACATGTGAAGTTGATGGACAAATACCTCAGGGGTTTTTGATTGACAGGGGGTGAACATGGTAGCAAAGTGTTTAAACACCAGCCAAAAAGTCTATAATACCTGCAAAGACCATGCTGCATCTAATGGTCCTTCACTTACACTTTAAGACTGTTGACAGATTCAATAAAACAAAAGCATAGCTTCATAATGGTCATATCTTAATTTGCAAGGACATTTCTGTGGGTTTTTAGACATTGCCTGAATTCAGAAAATGTCCATCTATTGCTTTGAGAGGTGGTTTGAATGGCAAACACTAACCTTTACCCATAATGTACAAGTACAAGGCAGCTTTAAATCATATCTTTTTTGTCCCCCAAGGCCAAAGCCAAGTTCCATTAACTCTGAGTATACGGATGTAGAAAAACTGTGGTAGCTAAATAGCTTCTGAAATGTTGGTGTTCAGATTGGTCCAGAACAGCTTGTCTATCTGCATGGCAAGGGAGGTAAACTGTTTAAGAGATAGTGAGTCGTGGCTGTAAGATAGTCCAGTCTGTAACTTCTCACACAGTCTTTAAAAGTGTAAGGGAAGCCAGGTTATTCCATCCACCTTCATGCGATGTGCAGAACATCAGCATATCGTCTACCGCACTTCATTTATTCAGTGGCTTAGCAATAAGACGTCATCAGAATCTTAGCTTTTCAATCATCAGCAATTTTCTACCACAAAAAAAAAAAAAAAAGTTTTAGTACTTCAGTGTAACACAGAGTTATGAGAAAACTAAGGCAAAGTTTGGATTCACACAGCTCTGTACTTATCGTTCCTGTTGAACCGGTGAAACATGCATTCAACAGTTAATTATGAGGTTGCTGGCAGTATGCAGTTACATTCTGTTTACTGATTACATTTAGTAATGTTTTTCTGTGGAATGTGGAACAGAGTGATGACAAAAAGCAAAGCGAACAGTTTACAAAGAAAGATTTTGTTAATACACAGATAAAACTAAGCAGGGGTAAGGCACCATAGACTATGACTTGGCCTTGTCATAACTGTATTTGTTGAGGTGTGTGTGGGTATTTTATTGTTCTTGTGGAACAAAATGTTGATTGATGGAAAAACACATTTTTGTAATGGGTGGTGCTGTGTGTTGTCCATGGTATTGCTCTCAGCTATCTCTTTACTTACAGTAAAGTAGGTAATATATAGTATATCTAAAATGTAATACCTGATTCAGTAATATAGAATAAACATTAAGCAAAAGATAAATGAACTTAATAAAAAATGAATAGATGACTGGATATAAAACTACATCATTACAATTATAGCATAGTATCTCTCTCTCTCTCTCTCTCTCTCTCTCTCTCTCTCTCTCTCTCTCTCTCTCTCTCTCTCTCTCTCTCTCTCTCTCTCTCTCTTTCTCTCGAACTTCTAGCTCCACATTTTTCTCTTCCACGACACTCACACCCTACACACATGCAGACACACTAATACACACACAGACACACAGGCATAAACAAGCAGAATACTGTATACACACTCCCAGGCTGATAAGTGTCAAGTAAACACAACACACACTCTCTTAAATCCACACCCTCACATCACTAACACCAACAATCTTCAACAATCAACCAACTTCACTCTCATCATTACGATCCACCAAGTTGTATATACTAAAAGGTGCATCTGAAGTGACACACATGTTTCAGAGTTCAGAGCTGTTCAATTGGTGCTAGGCTTTCGCATAAGTAAGCGGGTGTGTAGTTTTATCATTAATAGTAAATCTATCAAATAAAGCCAGATTAATTAAACACAGGCTTAACAACCAATAACATTAGAGCAGGGTCTGAACGTCTGAGTCATTTATCATGATTTTTTATGAATAAAGTGACACAGATTTCAACTCTGATAACATCACATCCCGCAACATATAACATGATGTTAATTTCCACATAGGTTATATTAACGGACTTGCAAACTTTAGGCCTTTTTTTATCTTTATTTATCTTCAGTTACTATTTTATCTTGACCAAGGTCACACTGAATTCCTGTCGTAAGATATTTCCTGTAAGACCTGCTGTATTCCCCTATTTTATATGCTTCATTATTTTTTTTAGCAAAATTAAATGTTTTGAGTTTAAATAAAATGAAATGTATTGATGTATGTTTGACAAAGCTAATGTTAGACCAGTAGTTAGATATTGATGCATTAAATATTTATGTGCCAACTAGTAGGATGTTACCAATAAATCAGGAAAGAATGGTCAGAATTTGGCAAAATACAGATTAAATGTTGACACAAAAACATAGAAAACAACAACAAAGTGTCAAATCTAACAATTTTACAGTTACTAGTAATTAAAAGGTGATCAAAATGTCAGCCATGTAGTTCTGCTATGTTCTTTATTATGCATTCCTGCAATATCCTGTTAAGAAAATCCACCCAATAGTCAAGAAAATAACTGTTTTTGCATTTGTCTGAGTTCATGACTGCACAGATGGTAATAATATGATGTGTTCTTTCTGTCCTACAAAATAGAATTGTTAAAATGCATGCTTTCTTGCTGTATTTTTAGAAGCACAATACTTTTTTAGTGATTAGAACATTAGTCATGAGATTTTAAATTGGAAACATGAATGAATTAACATTTGATTCATTGCATTTTTTGTAGATAAATATTTTTATTCAAATGATTAACTCTACTGCTACCACACTATATTATATTCTTATCTATCATGTATCATGTGATAACGCCACACTTAATTTGGGGCTAAGTATGGTACATTATGCATTACTCCTAAGCAAACCTTTCAAAATAGAAATTGTACTGCATAAATCAATCAATTGCTTTTATACAGTGTCTGAGAACTGCAAAACGAAATAACAAACCAGAAATCACAATAACTACACCAAAAACAATATAACAAACGCAAAACAAAACAAAGCAAAAAAAAAATCAGAACACACAACAATTTAGAGAAACCAGAACAGGTAGGTTTAGTTAAATATGGAATACTTTCCACTGATTGGATGAGACCTCTGTCACACAAGATTTACAAAACGTAAGAAATCGTGTTCTTCGTTCTTCTTTTAATCCAAGAAAATAACAAATGTTTCCCTTCACAAACATCAATCAAACTTCTATAACCACAGCCTGTTGTACTTTTGGTAAACCATATGAGTGACTTATGTCTCTTCGAATTATCGTTGAGAATTAAATTCACAAACTATACCTAGCTTTTGCACTTTGAGTGAATTTGCCGTTATATAGTAGATCAACAATCAGTGAATCTTTTATAATCTGCTAGGATTGTGGCCAAGATAAAGCAAATAATGATTACATGAATGTGTGAAGTGTCACAAACTATGGCACAGGGACCATATACACTACTTCGTTAATAAAGTAGTCCTGTTTGTATTTAGCTTCTAATTTGCTTATATAATTATAATTTTTTAAATGGCTCCTAAAAGACATCTAAAAAAAAAGACAGGTCAGGTGTCCACAAACCTTGACTGTATAGTGTGATATATCAAATAATTCATTGATATTTAAATATATATATTTGGTGGACATGGTGGATTCTAGTTTATTATAATGTCCTTTCTACAGTCTTATACAGTCATTTAAGGTTATGGAACCAGGAGCTACTGAGCAACTCATAAAATAACTCAACATTTGAGATCATCATAGATCCAACAACAGTTTTCCATGCCAGAGCCTTCAAACACTCAAAGAGGTCCATTGTCCAAACCCCACATGAAGTGAAATCGAAGTGGTGCTGGTACGTCTCTAGATGGTTTGGAATGTTTGCTGGGTCACCATCTATTTCTTTAAAGGTCTATAATCTTTATGAGGTGGGACATGACTGGAGCTGGTGCAACCTCAGGATGCCTCGGGATGAGTAAATAGAGAGAAGCATTGGAGAGGAATTAGCATGGCTGCTGTTCATAATATTAACAAGAACAAGTTTATAATATAAACTATAAATCCTATAAGGATAATGTTAATATCAAGATAAATTATATTCATAATTATTATGTCAATAATACTTAATAGCATTTTACCTAAGGTTTATTATTATTTATATTTATTATTCAGGTTTACAGAAACACTTGAATTGATTTTTAAATAAATTTCGATTCATAAATGTATTCTCTCGAATAGAATTTTGAGAGAAAGAGAGAGAGAGAGAGAGAGAGAGAGAGTTGGATATGTTGGAACAAGAGAGAAGAGGAACTTTGGGGAGAATACATAAATGGAAGGGGATAAAATAGAAACAGATAAAGCAGATAAAGAGACAAAGAGGAGAGGTTAAGAGGCTGACATGCACTTTGCAGAAGAAAATGTACTATGCAGGGCCGGTAAAAAATTTTAAAAGCACTTTATAAATGTAGTCTCAATCATGATGCAGTTCAAGGCAGAAAAGCAAACACAGAGGATAAAGTGCTGATGAAAAAATAAGTCTTGCTAGGGAATAACAATAAGATTGAGAATATGCTGAATTCAAAATACACTTTATGGACAAATGTATAGGGGCACCTGTGTTTTCCAAGTCTATGTGGTTCTTCTTCAAACTGTTACCACAGTTGGCAAGCTGGAGGCTTAAACTGGGACACCTTATAGTAAAAGATCTTGAGTGGCCTGTTATAGAGCTCTGACATCACCTCATTGAATGCAATTGGGATGATTCGGAACATTGACTGCACCTCATGCCTTCTCATGCTACATCAGTACCTGACTTTACTAACTCCATTGTGGCTAAATGACCACAAATCTTCACTTCTGCGACATCTTCACAGAAGAGTGGAGATTATTATAACAGCAAGTGGAGACTAAATGTGGAATGAGATGTTCAAAAATGCAAATACATGTGTATAGAGACTTTTGTCCATCTTGTATATTTCTATCCACTCTCATAGCAGCTCACAGTGCAATGATAGCCCTAGTGTGTTTGTTTACTTTGCCACATGTGTTTGGTCTTGATTCATGTATTGTATTCTCTCATGTCCTCTGCTTGGCTGTCTCGCTCATGTTTCTTTGTCCAGTGTAAAATACTGTTCTTTGTCTATCCACATATCTCAATCGATCCAGATCTGTTTCCTGGTTTGTGTTTTGGGTTGCCCTCCTGACCTCCGCCTGTTTCACGTTCCTGATATTGATTCACGCTTTGCTCAACTGCAGTTTCAGCTTGCACCGTTTGCCAGCTAATAATTATACAGTGGCTTGATAGCAATATTCTCATAGCACATGGAAATGCTTTTATTATTTTGGAAATACAAAGAATCAAAGTTTAACCTTTTTAAATGTAATATTGGAGATTTTGCACTGTTTTTAGGTGCCTATGTAAATGGTTTCTGTGGTTCTGGTTTGTAGAAAAGGTCATATAATCTCCTTATGCCTAATCTATTCGACTGAAGCGTGTGCTCATAGAACATGTAAAATGGCTTTAATCTAAAAGGGATCATAATATTTTGCCCAAACTTGTATGTACTTCTATGCCAGTTTGAGTGCATACTGTTATTAAAGCAAAAAGGGGACTAAACTAAAATCCCTGTGAGATTGTATTTAATTAGAAATTTATTTAAACCATTGTCATGAGAGGTCCTAGACTTTTGGATCCCACTTTTAAAAAACTAGATTAGGCATCGGATAATAAAAGGTTGTTATTGTTACAATGGACACACGTAAGGAGCCTTTTATTTTCATATCTGCACCTGCATTTATAGCAGACTGTCTGCTAACCTCCATTATAAATCTCTCTCTCTTTATCTCTTTCTTTCTCCCCTATCAACTATCTCTCCGTCTTGCATGTCTCTCCATCATAGACTTGTCTGCAAATTAACTGATACAATGCCACTGACGCCATTAGAGCATCACGCCTGTCACTAAGATGAATGAGCAGCGAAAGAAGGGTAGAGGGCAGGAAGAAGGAGGAGTGTAAAAGATGTGCAGCTTCTCTATCATTTTCCATTTGATTTTCTTTTTCTATTTTATTCCTTTTTATCTAATTCTTATTTATTTTTTATTTTTTTTGTTAATACATTATATTTTAATTTTCTTTTTTAGTTGAAGTGCTTTATTGGTATAATTTCTAAGAGAAGTGAGGTGTTCTATATAACGGTGTGTATTATGGTTACATGCACCTTTTTAACTCTAGTCTGCTAAAAAAAATTTCAATAAATAATAAACATTAATCAGAAGCACAAAATAACTCTATTTCATAGCTATGGTGTAAAACTGGTAACAAAATCTTGACATATCTCACCAAGAAAAAAATGTTTTCTAGGATATATTCCTAAAAGTACAAAAGTACAATTTAGAGTAATTCAGTCATTAACAAGGGCAATGCATGCTACTTCTAGATCCAAGACATTGTGAAAAAGAGCTGGAAACACATTTTGACCATTAAACAGCATTATGTACAACTACTTGTGAATTTGTGTTTTGAAGTAGAAACAAGATTTATGAGGCACAGAGAGAGAATGGTGCATTAACATGCTTTTCTCAGAAGCTAACAGCATGGCATGCATGCCTGTGGTGTTGTGCATCAAACAGAGTTCTGAAGAGCAGTCATTCATAATTGTGTAGCCATAAATGTTGGGTCCAGACACTGTAGCCCTTTTGCAATGGGATTTATGAATGAGTAATATAGCCACAAATGCATTTTAAGCTTACCCAATTCCAGCCCAGTGTTTAAGCGAGTATGCTATCACTTCTACGAAGAAAACACAGCCAAATGTATTCTCCTGGTTTCATAAAAATGGCATTCAACAAAAACACCCTTGCACTTTAGAATTTGTAATGGTTTCTATATATGTAAAAAAAATGATATGTAAAAAAAAAGATTGTGGTTTATTGCAATATTTATGCATAACAGCTAATTACAGAAACAGTTTATAAATGCTTTCTTAAAATGTCTGTTTATTCAAACTGGAATTTGTAGTCACACACAAATGTGTGGTCTGTGACAAGAATCTCACACTGGACAGCTGTTATTTAAAAACCTGAGCAAAGTTTATTCATTATTTTCTATTCTTCTGTGTTTTAGATAGCAGTAGTTGCTAAAAACAGCACCATATGTTACTATAAATTGTGGTAATTATAAAGATTATTTTATGTAGCTGGCAGGACCACACTTCTTCCTTACTTTTTCCTTCCTTCCTTTCATCTATCTATCTATCTATCTATCTATCTATCTATCTATCTATCTATCTATCTATCTATCTATCTATCTATCTATCTATCTATCATCCATCCATCCATCCATCCATCCATCCATCCATCCATCCATCCATCCATCCATCCATCTTCCTTTTTTTACCTTCCAAACCATATACATTATAGTAATAGCCATATATTATGTTCATAGTACATCTCCTTCTGTAAATTTCAGTTTATAGTAATAGCCATCTGTATATCATATTCATAGTACATACACATCTGTAAATTACTCCTATAATACCATTTTATCTAATTTATGTAACTTATGTAAACACTGTATATCCTGCACTTGCTGCTATTGCACTTCTGGTTAGACCTAAACTGCATTTCGTTGCCTTGTACTTGTATATGTGTAATGACAATAAAGTTGAATCTAATCTAATCTAATCTGATACCAAAAAAAAAGAGAAAAGCAAAAATGTGTGTTCATTGTACATGAACATTTTCTATAATGATTTGCATTGCACATTGAAATTCATGCATTTCTGGTGTTTACATGTGTTTAGCTAGCTAAGTATTTACTAATAACCATGTTATAGTACATGCTGACTGAAGTATGGATACATGAGTGCGATTAACTGGGCATTTGACGTACCTTGCAAGTCGGAATTTGGAATTGTATCATTTCTTACCTTCATGCTTCCAGCTGTGTGTAAAACAGACATCTCAGCATGGTGGCTAGATAAGTATGGAATTCTATTTTGAGGGGCATTCCTGGTTTTAGGAGGTGAATGCAGAATCCTCTTCTTATTATTATTCTTTCGGCTGCTCCCATTAGGAGTCGCCACAGCGGATCATCTGTCTCCATACCACCCTGTCCTCTACATCTGCCTCTTTTACACTAACTACCTGCATGTCTTCCCTCACCACATCCATGAACCTCCTCTTTGGCCTTCCTCTTTTCCTCCTACCTGGTGGCTCCATCCTCAGCATTCTTCTACCAATATAATTCATGTCCCTCCTCTGCACATGTCCAAACCATCTCAATCTCGCCTCCCTCACCTTGTCACCCAAACATCCTACATGCACTGTCCCTCTAATAAACTCATTTCTAATCTTATCCATCCTCGTCACTCCCAATGAAAACCTCAACATCTTCAGCTCTGCTACCTCCAGCTCCACCTCCTGTCTTTTACTCAATGCCACTGTCTCTAATCCATACAACATCGCAGGTCTCACCACAGACCTATAAACTTTCCCTTTCATTTTTGCAGATACCCTACTATCACAAATCACTCCTGTCACTCTTCTCCACCCACTCCACCCTGCCTGCACTCTTTTTCACTTCTCTAACACACTCTCCATTACTTTGCACTGTTGACCCCAGGTACCTGAATTCCTCCACCTTCTCCAGCTCTTCTCCTGCAACCGCACAACTCCACTGCCCTCCCTCTCATTCACACACATGTATTCTGTCTTACTCCTACTGAGTTTCATTCCCCTTCTCTCCAGCGCATATCTCCACCTCTCCAGGCTCTTCTCAGCCTGCTCCCTACTCTCACAACAAATCACAATATCATCCGCAAACATCATAGTCCAGGAGACTCCTGTCTGACCTCGTCCGTCAACCTGTCCATCACTACTGCAAACAGGAAAGGGCTCAGGGCCGATCCTTGATGCAGTCCAACTTTTACCCTAAACCAGTCTGTCGTTCCTACTGCACACTTCACTGCCGTCACACTGTCCTCATACATGTCCTGCACCACCCTCACATACTTCTCTGACACACCTGACTTCCTCATACAATACCACAACTCCTCTCTTGGCACCCTGTCGTCGCCTTCTCTAAATCCACAAATACACAATGCAATTCCTTCTGTCCTTCTCTATACTTCTCCATCAACATTCTCAAAGCAAATAAGGCATCTGTGGTGCTCTTCCTCGGCATGAAACCATACTGTTGCTCACAGATGGTCACCTCTTCTCTCAGCCTGGCTTCCACTACTCTTTCACATAAATTCATGGTGTGACTGATCAACTTAATTCCCCTGTAGTTACTGCAGGTCTGCACATCTCCTTTATGCTTAAAGATCGGTACCAGCACACTCTTCTCCATTCCTCAGGCATCTTCTCACCTTCCAAAATCCTGTTAAACAATCTGGTCAAAACTCCACTGCCATCTCTCCTAAACATCTCACGCTTCTACCGGTATGTCATCTGGTCCAACCGACTTTCCACTCTTCATCCTCTTAATCGCTGCTCTCACTTCCTCCTTACTAATCCTATCTACATCCTGCTTCACCAACTCCACATCATCCAACCTTCTCTCTCTCTGATTTTCCTCATTCATCAGCTGCTCAAAATACTCCCTCCACCTTCTCAACACACTCTCCTCACTAGTCAACACATTTCCTCTCCATCCTTTACTGCTCTAACTTGCAGTACATCCTTCCAGCTCGGTCCCTCTGCCTGGCCAATCGGTATAAATCCTTTTCTCCTTCCTTAGTGTCCAACCTCTCATACAGCTCCTCATATGCCTTTTCCTTGGCTTTCGCCACATCCTCTTAACCTGCTGCCGCATCTCCTTGTACTCCTGCCTACTTTTCTCATCACTCTGTCTATCCCACTTCTGTTTTGCCAACCTCTTTCTCCTTATGCTCTCCTGCACTTCCTCATTCCACCACCACGTCTCCTTGTCTTGCTTTCTATTTCCAGATGTTACACCAAGTACTTTTCTAGTTGCCTCCCTCATCACTCCTGCAGTAGTTGCCCAATCATCCAACACCTCCTTAACACCACTGAGCCTCTGTCTGACCTCTTCCCTGAACCTCACACTACACTCTTCCTCCTTCAGTTTCCACCATCTTATTCTTCTTTCAGTCCTCACTCTCCTCCTCTTCTTCTTTGCCAACAAAACCATCCTACAGACCAGCATCCGATGCTGTCTAGCTACACTGTCCCCTGCCAACACCTTACAGTCTCCAATCTCCTTCAGGTTGCATCTCCTGCATAGCACATAGTCCACCTGTGTGCACCTTCCTCCACTCTTATCGTCACCCTATGATCCTCCTTCTTCTTAAAATAAGTGTTCACCACTGCCATTTCCATCCTTTTAGCAAAATCTACCACCATCTGCCCTTCCATATTCCTCTCCTTAAAACCATACCTACCCATCACCTCCTCATCACCTCTGTTCCCTTCACCTACATGCCCATTAAAGTCTGCCCCAATCACCAATCGTTCTTTCCTAGGTACACCATCTACCACGTCATCTAATTCACTCCAGAATCTTTCCTTCTCCTCCATCTCACAGCCAACTTGTGGAGCATAGGCACTGATGACATTTATCATCATCCTTCAACTTCCACCTTCACGATTATCACCCTATCAGAAACTCTCTTCACCTCCACTACACTCTTACTGTACTCTTCCTTCAGAATCACCCCTACACCATTTCTCTTTCCATCCACACCATGATAAAACAGTTTAAATCCACCTCCAATGTTCCTGGCCTTACTCCCTTTCCACTTGGTCTCCTGAACACACAACATATCTACCTTTCTTCTCTCCATCATATCAGCTACCTCTCTCCCTTTACCCGTCATAGTACCAACATTTAAAGTACCAACCCGAACCTCCACTCTCCTGCCCTGCTCCTTTCCCTGCCGTCTCTGTAGACGTCTTCCTCCTCTCCTTCTCCTCCTTCGGCCAACAGTAGCCCAATTTCCACCGGTACCCTGTCGGCTAACGATACCTGTGGCGGTCGTTGTTAACCCGGGCCTCGACCGATCTGGTATGAAATTCTCATTTGTGATCCGCATATTTGATTTGGCACATGTTTTAAGCTGGATGCCCTTCCTAATGCAACCCTCCCCATTTACCCGGGCTTGGGACCGGCACTAAGAGTGCACTGGCTTGTGCATCCATAATGGCTGGGTTAGGTGAATGCAGAATAAGGGTAGAATTCTAACCTTCAGCTCATTTTTCTAGTAATTTTTCTGATATTTATTGCACTATTGTCCCAATATCTCTGCCCTCACCATAGTCTTATTTTTTGAGTGAGTCATTCTGCTTGTGGGCTTGTGTGGCTGTGTATCAAGATTGCACACCATCCCAAATGGTGTCGCTGACATTTAAAAGGTGCTGAATTTGCTTAGATTTCTTAGAAAGGGAAAAAAAGCAAATGCATTTGTCTCAGACCATTTGCTAAACCATTAGTGTTGATGGTGCCTGCTGATGCCATGTATTTTAACCACCTGCCACACTAAAAGTAATGCCCCCAACCAATAATCAACCTTTTCATGACCTGAATTTTGACTGCACTCGGGTTTTATTTTAGCCCATTTAAATGGAAACTATAGAAAAAATGCGTTGTGCAAGTGTGCTTCTTTGTGGCATTAGCAAGCTTTTGTTCACTTGTGCTATAATTCAGGGTTTCTTCAGTTTTTAGTTTGGATTGTGTTTGTATTGTAATCTAGATTGGTTCGCTTTGTGTACATTGTTAGAGCTCTTATACGTGTATAAAATTAATATTCTTTTTTGTCTATTCTCAGCCATTCTAAATAAATACTCTGAACGTAAACTATACAATTATAATATGGTAATATTCTTGGTGGAGCATATTTTCCAGTCTTTTACTTTGCTTAAAACAATTTGCTAATGTACACTGATATTGTAATCATTTCAGTGCAATCAAATCTGAACTTTACTTAAGTGATATTTTTTTTTCCTAGCATGGTTTGGGTTCACTAAGTTGCCTAAATAAGAAGGTGACTCCAAATCAATACATTTTCAATACAATATTCTGACTGATCGGTTATTGACGTTATCTTATGATATGACATTTTCTCGCTATGGAAGGGGAACTCTGTCCTAGAATGACTCTGCCTAGGCTTGGTAATTGGTTTGAAGACTATAAAGAAAAACATGTAAATAATATTCTATGGATGTTAATAATAACAAACTGAAAACCTTAATTTACCATTTTCTTAAAATCCAAAAGAAGTCCATGTCAGTCAATGTGCTTCGATTTTGTTTAAAACACAGTGAGATGTATATTCTCTTCAAATAATTTCACAAATAAAGACATAACATCTTATCCATCCAACCAACCAAAGAATAAGCAAATAATCAAATAAACAAACAAACCAAGCAACCAACAATGTTCCAACCAAACAACCAACCTCCCAATCAACCAACCTCCCAAACAACGAATCAACCAATTAACTAACCAAACTTCCATCCGAACAAACAAACAAACAAAAAACCTCCCAAGTAGCCATCCAGGTTATCATCAGTTATCAGGACCTGTTGTTGTTTTGTTTTGCTTCATGAATTCTTCAGTGTGTAGCCAACAACTTGATTTGGTTGGCTTTACAAGTGAAATAAATGACTTGCAACAGCTTCAGCAAGAGTGAAAATGAAATTAAACCGCATGACCTCCTTTAGTGGGTAATGTTATTATATTTTAGCTACTGGGTCAGTTTTAAAATATGTTGTATAATGAGTAAGTGTGTCAGGGCATGCTTAGCCAGCCAGTATTTTAACTGTATTAAAGAGAGCCCACAGTGCAGTGTCAGGTGTTATCAAGATGAGTTTGGGTGAAAGGAGATTAACTCTGACATAGATTTGAATCTTGTTGCTGGCGACCTGGTTCCTTAATTGTTTCTTGTGCAGTTAACTGATGAAAAGAAATGATTAATGCGTGGGGATATGTATGTGTGTGTGTGTGTGTGTGTGTGTGTGTGTGTGTGTGTGTGTGTATTATATTCACCGCTCTGATTAGTAAATTCTTTCAGAACACACTATGTTGCAAAAAATAGCTGATTTAATGGTGTTTTTTCGTTATAGTCATGCAAAGTTTAATCATGCACCATAAATTTTTTTGAACAAGCACACACACACACACACACACACACACACACACACACACACAAACACACAAACCAGCTCAAATTATTGTGTCAACCAGAACCTCAGACTCAGATTACAACCCTTATTACATTATTCATGTTAGTAAATTATCCATAACTGTCATTAGTATGAACTCTAGTGAACTAGAATGACCTCACGAACATTTTAACAATCAATAACCTCCATTATTCATTTCAATATCTACTTTGTAGGTTTTGATTGTTTCCGGGATCACTAGTCAGATCTACGGAATTGGTCATACTGATCATTAAATTATATTTAAGGACTGGTCTTCTTATTATTTTATTTTTAATTAAAATTTAAAAAAACTGCCATTTATTGGGAAAAATCCCTATAAGATTATATCTTTATCAGTCATAAAGTTAAAACCAACTGCCAAATATTGTGCAAATCCCCTTTGTGACAACAAAACAGCTCTGACCCATTAAGACCTGGACTTCTCAAAATGCCTAAAGATTATGTTATGTTATGGTTTTCGGCACGACTTTAGCACCAGATCTAATAAATTCTGTAAGTTGCGAGGTGGAATACACTAGTTTGTCAAGCACTTTTAACAGGATTTTGCTATGATTGAAACTATCAGACCAGGCTACCTTTTTCCAAAGCTCATCAAGTTGCTTACATGCCTATTGTGGAAGCTTACATGCCTATTGAAAAGCTTTCTTTGCTGGACAGGAGTCAGCATGGGCACTTTGACCAATGTAAAGCTATGCAGCCCCATATAAAGTAAGCTGCAATGGTGGTTTAAACTGTTTTTATCCTAGCCAACTTTCTGTAACAGTTTGTGCTTCAGTAGCTCTCCTGTGAGATCATTACGTAAAGGCTAGTCTTTGGTTCCCAGGTGCATCATTTTTCACCTTCATTCATCTTTATTTTCTCACCAATTTGGATTTTTTAATACAAACCCTACTATTCTGAATATTCTTTGACCCAGCCGTTTGGCCTATGTCAACATTGCTCAGATCCCTTATCTTTCCGGCTTTCAACACATCTCAAGACTTAAACCCATTCCAAACCCATGGGCATTGCAATGAGATAGTCTTTTCCTTTGTCTGAAATAAAGCACACATATAGCTTGCTCACTTTCTCCCTGCCATCTGTGCTTGACTGAAGTGTTAAATACTTGTATCTCTCTCACAGTTAGACTCTCTGTTACAGGGTCACTCTGAGATTGCGTCATCACCCTCTTTTATAACAGGCTTCAATTCACACTGATTGTTCCTACTTACTGTGTGTGCTGTGGTTGTGTAACCTAGTTTTTCACTTACTGTATTCTGAGCTGATTCCTATACTGGTCCTTTCAGATCGACTATAACTGTAACTGTATGCTTTTTACAGAAGCCCCAAACCAGTTTAAAGTAGAAACAATTGCTTGTGTTTTCTTTCTCATGAGAACAGGAGTTTAAATTTGGAAACCATATCCAATAAACATTAAAGTAAATGTTTTATTTTCAAACCCAAATCCTGGTACTCCAAAGAACCTCGCAGTTTGGTGATTACTTTTTTCTTTAACATGAGGAAACTTCATACACAGAGTATTGGAGCTTTGAGTTTTTAAATAGTTCATTGTTTCTACTGAAATAAATTATTATATGTGGTGTTTTTTTATTTGTAATTTTTTTTTAGGTTATTTCCAGGAGCTGCTAAATCGTTCTGAAGCGTCTCTTCATAACTCATTGTCGTCCACCTTCGGCTCACTCTTCTCCCAGAATGCCCAGGTGTTCCGGGATCTATATTCAAATCTGCGGAACTACTACCGTGGCTCCAAAGTGAACCTGGAGGAGGAACTGAATGAATTCTGGGCACGGCTGCTGGAGAGGTTGGTGCGAGGACTGAACGGGCGCTACCACATCGGCGAAGATTATCTGGATTGTGTGGCAAAACAGGCAGAGACACTTCGTCCCTTCGGAGAAACAGTACGAGAGTTCAAGCTCAAGGTCACACGCACCTTTGTGGCTGCACGATCGTTTGTTCAGGGGCTTGTCATTGCTGGGGACGTGGTCCGAAAAGTTTCCCAGGTATGTAGAGCTGTGAAGTTATTTATTTATTTACTTACTTACTTACTTATTTATAGGAAGTGCTTACTCTTGCTTGGAAACAACATAACCTGGGTTTGATAATGGGATACAAGACTGAATTTGGTTTGATTGCTTGGTCATTTTGGGGCGCTTAGGGCAATTAGCTTTTAGAGACTCACAAAAGAGTATTAAAGTCTCTATCAAATAGCATGTCCACAGGCCGAGGTCATAGATCATATAGTGTAATGCCTGTTACATAAGAGTTAATGCGAGTGTGTGTTTCTCAACATAATCTCTATTCCTTCCATTCATTGCCTTTGATTTGCATTTGAACATATTTTCATGGACAGAAATCTTTTTCCCACTTACTATATATAAATATTTAAGGGCAGATGTTATATTATGCATTTTCTTTTTTCTTTTTTTTTTTATTGTGTTCATGTGACCAGGAAAGAAATGGGGCACTTCTGTGTTTACTTTAATCTCCACTGACTTACACATAAAAATCTAAAAGGTTCCACCCCTTAAAAGGACAGCTTATACAGATTTAGAGTTTACATTGCATTTGACTGGTGAATTAATGCTTAGACTTCCAGTATACAGTTTTTCAATTCAATCTCAATGCACTGCATCTATAGAACAGGGGCATCTTATGACAATGGATTTTTCTGTGAGTATCTTTAGCAACAAATGTGTTTATATAGCCTATAGGATAACTGGAGTATTTTGTAAAAAATATTTTGTTATATATATTAAGACCTGGATCTATAAATAATCCATAGCTAAGTAAGTAAAGAGATGAGGATTAAGACAAAACACACATGTGCAAAGTAGTAGGAATGGGACCAGGAACTTGTGTGTCACTGTCTATCTGCTCTCTTCCTGTTTATCTAGTGCTGGATTTTCCTTCATTTTATCTCCAGTAGCCTTGTCCATTAAATCTTCAATTATTCTGAACATACACTTTTTTTTTTGCCCTAATCTCTTTTTTTTGTTCTTGATTCAAAGTGTCTTGGGGAACTGCTTGGGTATTCAGTCTGGACTCATCCTCTCATATCCGTCATTTAATTCTTTTTTAAATCCCTTTGTTGCCTCTGGCATCCTGCCATGTCTTACTTCTTTCACAGTGTATTTTACTGCATTCATAACACACTCACAGTCACACACAAGTAAAATACATGTGTGTTTGTGCAGACAAACACAGCTGTAGTTGTACATACAGCTATACATCTAAAACCAGATAATCCATGTTGAAATCTTACATAATCTCAGTGGGGAAGAACATTCACTCATAGATTGTCCAACGTGTGCTGCAAAATACTGTATATGCACAAGTGTGGCACAAGTGTGTAGGGTAAGGTTGCTAGGGTTGTTGTTTTTTTTTAATAGTGAATTGTTCTTGTTTTAAAACAAGGTTGTGGGTGGAAAAAAAGGCCATGGGTACTAGAGCTTTTGGTCAAGTAGTCTTCAATCTTCAGCGAGCGATCAAGAGAATTTTTGAATTAATAATAATAAAATAAATAAATATAAAAACAAATTAAATAAATAATACTATGTCATGGCTTAAGAAGGAGCAGAAATAGAACTAGATCAATGTGTCAACAATCTACAGTAAGTATGAGCAATGTGTTGTAAAAAGTAAACAATTCATGAAATTCTAAAAAGATAGTTTAAGGAAGGTGTACATCAGACTGCATTATTTAAAACACACTTTCCTTTTTACAACCTTATAACCGCTTTATCTGTGTGAAGATGTTTATGAACGATGTCCATTGTAAAAAGCACTATAAAAATAAAAATGAATTGAATTGAACTTTAATCACTTTATAGCAACATTTACTAGCTTGCTAACACAAACAAACTTGATGGTATACCATAGAGTATTTCGAAACCACATGATTCAAAGTTTATGTGAATTATCCACCATTATGATAAAGTAATTCATTCACGCCGATTCCGTCAAAACATTTAATCCTTGTTTAAAATCAGACCCAGCAATTCATCCCATGCAAGATTCCCACAATCTTGAAAAGTCATGGAATTACCCCAAAATCTACATTAAACATTTAAAATAACTAATGCTAGTGACATTTTTAATAGATTCCTGCGTTGTGCTAATATTTTGAATTTGCAATATTGCTAAGTGACAAAACTGAAAATCCCTGTTGTTGGAAGATTGAAGCTAAAGAAGCAAGGGAGCAAATTTGGCTGTGCAATCTCTCTGTGTGAGAGAGGTGCAATAATTACTTTTTCTCCTGTCAGTCACAGAGTCACTAGGCAATTGGGGCAATCTGTGAGCTATGTGTTACATTGCCCTGCGTTGCAGCATGAGTAGCAGCTTGGGAAGATTCGTCTGGCTTCGTGTTTTTAAAGAAGCATGTGTTAGCCTTCACTGTCCCCAGTCAGTAGCTGTTGTACGATGGGGAGAACTAGCTGCTTGGTGAGAATTGTAGTGTGACCAAATTCTCACTGCAGTACTGAACAAATTCCCAGGGTATTAGTGAATGAGAGGATAGGACCCTGGGTTGTTGATGTGTAGGTCAGTGGTTCAAACCATAGCACTGTCCAGCTGCCACTGCTGGGCCCTTGAGCAATGATCTGCTTTATCTAACTGTACCATCTAACTGTGTCTGTATCATGGCTGACCCTGTGTTCTAGTTTCAGGGTTCTACTGTAACAAGCCGGCACAGTCAATAAAAATAATATCTGTTGTGATTATTATTAGTAGTAGTATACATATTTAATCTTATATTATATATTAAATTGGAGATCTGAAAAGTTTATTCACAAAAAAACTATTTTAATCATATTAATTTTTCTTTTTTACTTAAACTAACAAAAGTTTGTTACATTGCACGTAACATTTTATTAAGAAACGGTTTTATTACTATAAATACCATTGCTTGTTTTAAATATTACATGAATCAGTTCTGTGCATTGTATGATGTAAAACTAAGGATTGCGTGTTATAATTATAACTAAGTCATATGAGTCTTGTTAACTTACAGTTAAATCAATTCTTCTTTCGCTATATATATATATATATATATATATATATATATATATATATATATATATATATAAAATTAAAGTTAAAATTAAAGCATAATAAATGTTTTATGGCTTTAAGTTTATCCCTGATGAGCAAACCAGTGGTGACTGTGGCAAGGAAAAACTCCTTGAGATGCCATGAGTAAGGAACATTGAGGGGAACCAGGCATAAAAGGAAGCCCATCCTCATCTGGGTGCCACCAACTGTACATAAATAAATAATGTTTCTCAAATACATAACCAAACCGATTTCATAATACTTTTGACATTTTCTCACACAAGATGTTCATTATTGTTTACATGATTTCCTTAACAGTAGCCATAACTGAACTTTAGAAACATTGTAACCCTTCAGTGGTGATATGGTGAAAAAGTGAATCCAGTTAGACTAGAGTGCTTAAAGAATAGAGAAAATATTTAGTATTTCACCAACGTACAATCAACATACAAAAGAATTGCATGTACCTACATTTATATGCCAGTTTCTTCCTTTTCTTCACTGTACCCATGTTTCCCTCCAGACTGACTGATCTTCATAGAGTAAAATATGCTTATATTTGATTCAGCTAGTATTGGGTACCATTTTTCTTCCCTCAATAATGCCAGAGCAGACATGTTTTTTTACATTCTGGATACAGTTGTGAAGTATAATACAGATCCCCTCTAGGTATACTATTCAGAAGTTAGTGTGGAATATGCAGTGAATATTCTGTGGCTTTTAATCAATATGGTAATTACAGTCAAATGGCAAACCTGAGAATGCAAAAAGAACTACTGAGGCTTTTACCTACCATCGAAATGTCACTGAGTCTGCTTTGCTGATGAGGTTAGGGACTACACACACACACACACACACACACACACACACACACACACACACACACACACACACACACACACACTTACACACACACATCTGTTGACCTTCATGGGCATGTTTATTTGAGTCAGCTTACAGTTAGCTTGTTATACCTGGAAATGCTACTCATCTGTGATGCATTTTCACACAGTGCCTCATTTATCATTCATATACTCAATTTATGAGGGCCAAACAAAAGACTTCCGTGATACAGATTTGCTTCTTACTCGTGTTTATAAATGACAAAGTGCGTATGCATATGCAACACAGCTGCAGCTTTTGTGCAGCCAACATATACTATATGGGGAAATGTATTGGGTCACTTACATTTTCATAGACATATGTAATTTTCCTTAAAATTTAAGAACTTTCTTGAGAATTAATCTAGGAGACCCAAACCTGACCCAAACGGCATGTACAATAAAATGGCTCCATTAAGATATGATTAACATTGTTTAGAGGAGAAGATCTTGAGTGGCCTTCTGTAGAGCTTTTATCCAACCTATTGAACGCCTTTATGATGAATTGGAACGCTGACTGCCACCAGACTCCCTCACACTACCTTAGTACCTTACTTTACTAATGTCCTTGTGGCTGAATGAGCACACATCTCCACAACCACACTTCGTAATCTAGAAGTAATCTAGAACATCTTCCTAGAAGAGTATAGGTTATTATAACAGCAAATGAGGACTAAATGTGGAATAGGGTGTCTAAAAAGCACAAATGAATCATATTGTGGTGTCCGCAAACTGTGTGTTCAAGACGAGGAGTATGTTCTTATTATTTTCTGATGCTCAGTTCTAAGTTTCTTTGACTAACCCTTAACGCTGTTGCCAAGAAAAATAAAAAAGCACGAGTTTTGGAAACCTGTCAGTGCTTATATGATTTCTGTTGCAATGGCTTGTATCTAAACAGTAGCCTACCAAGAAAGTCATTGTTCACTGTCTTCCTCCTTCCTTTCACAACTATTTCTCTCGGGAGTTTATCTTTTGGCATCGTTGTGCGTTTAAAAATCACCCGGTGGAAGTTTTTCTCCTGATGCCGTGCAGCTCAGAACACAGGTGAGGTACGTTTCCGTTCGGAAATTTCATTGGTCTAATGTTATAGGGTTCAGTTTTTTGGCTTGAAGTTTATGAAACCGGGAAAAACCCAGGAAAAAATCATAAATTGGCCACTTCGTTGTTTAAGCCGCAGGGTTCAAAACGTGGGAAAAGAATAACGGCTTATAGTCCGAAAATACGGTAAATAGAGAAATACTTCCTAAGGTCAGTGCATACAAAATCTTCCAGTAATGCAGCTCAGCCATTGCAGTGCTTCAGTGACCAAAGTTACAGACTTTATCACTTCTCTTGGTGCTCATTTTCCATTTAGTTTGTTCTAAGGAAATACATTTTTAAATTATGAACTTGTTTTTAATTGCTGTCTTTCACAGTATTAAAATAAAACAAATGTAAATGAGAGTTTGAGACCTTAGTAGTCTGGTAGGATGTAATCTTTGAAAAAAAAAGCGTGCCACTGTTTCTATACATCTACAGTATGTTATTTGTTTGATTTTGTGTGAAATGCAAATAGAGAAATATAAGAATTAGGCACACGTTTCTTTGTTGTCAAGCTGTCAGACACTGCAAATGTTGACACTTTTTTTTACTGTGCAAAGGCACTCACTGAAGCACAAAGAGTCTGTAATGCACTTAATGATTAGTTTCACACAGGCCCACCTGTTCATTTAATAGCATGCTGGTTTCCCACAACTCCTCCTCCTATTCACAGCCATTACCTGATCACACCCCCAGTGCCACAAAGCTATTGGACAGTGTAATTTGTGTCCACAATTGCAACTCTTGTGAATTATAAAATCTAAAGCCTGCTAATTGAAGTAGGCCTTAGTAAGTCACTGTATATATAAATCTCTTGAGTTGTTAATGATAAAATATAGAATAATAATATATACGATTTTTGATTCATTACTAGTGTATGTGTCCCAGGATACAATTATATGTGCCCAGGTGTCTCTATTTTTTTAACCCAATGTAATGTGACTAATATATTCTGCTCAATTCAGCCGAGTCCAGGACACACGTTCCATTACTCATTACTCGTTACTCAACTGTGACATTTTGAGGAATTGCAAATCAGGCAGGACTTTCAAAGAGGTCATGGTTGGGGAAAAGCAAAATAATTTATATAAGAGACAAAAAGGAGATGAGAGGATATCTGTGTGATGAATGAATAGTGGCTTTAACAATGACCTCCATCAAAATGTAAGGTTGGCCTTGTTCAGAGAGAGCGAGCACAGAGAGCAATCCTGAGTCCTGGTGGCGTTTTGAGGTGTGCAAGAGGCCGTTTGATTGTCAATGTGCAATAGGCAAATAAACCCGAAAGTGAAAGTCATGAGAAATGAAAAAGGAAGACATATTTGTGATAAAGGGTTTTTCTCTGTAAGAGTGTGTAAATGTGTGTGTAGGTGTGTTTTTCTTTGTGCATGTATATAAAACACCACAGGAAGCAACAAAACATTTTTTCTTTTTTTTTTCATTTTAATGTCTTGTCCTGTTACTCATGCTTAACATAATCTAGAACAAAATCCATAATTCTAATAATGTGTTAAAGTTAAATGTTCCGTGTGGAAGGAATGTTGTAAAAAACTACAAGTGTGAAATGTAAGTGCTTCAATGGAGCCCTTGTGCTCCCCGATGCACATTATATTGGTTTGTATTCGAATAGCTGTTTTGTCCCAAGTGATTCTGGTGCTTTCATGAAATAATTTTTAATTCTACCTACTCTGATGCCATAAGGGAAATTTGCTAACACAGTAAATTAATTATTTTGGTTTTTTTTGTTTGTTTTATGGTCAGTTTTTGCTGTTATCTACTAAAACATAAGAACAAAAATGTATTTACTGTAAACTGTCCAGAAATGTTTAGTGTCCTATTAATGAGAGTTTCTAGCAATGAATAAATCTATACTGTTACGCCAGATTACAAACTTAATATAAATATAACTCTTGATTTCTACCAAGCAAAATTTGATTATGAGCATGAAATTATAATTTATTTGCCTAGCACTTTTAACAATGGACATTGTCCCAAAGAATAGAAATTTAAACTGATTGGTCAGTTAAACCAATTGTGATCAGTGATTGATTAATAAAAGCAATGGTGATCAGTAGATGGTTGATGGGAACACAGGTTTGCATAAGCACAATTCATTCATGGTGTGTTAGGCAAACCTGCTCATTACAAGACAGTAATTAGTGTCTGCAAAACAAAATGTTGTATGTGTTTCATAAGGCTGTTTTTCAAACCCTAAAGAGGTCCGGGGATAATTACTGCTGGCACCAACAACACTAAACAGGATGTTAAAAGCAATAGTTAAGAGAAATGGGAAAATTGGAGAAATTTTAAGCTCAGTGGTTAAGATTCAGTGGTCTGATTTGAAAGTTGTCAATTCAATATCCCAGCAGCACCAAACTGTTGCTCCTGGGCCCTTGAGCAAAGTCTTCAACCTACTCCTGCTCGGTGTATAAATAAAACGTCAGTCTGGAAAAGGGCATCTGCCAAATGCAAGTAAAAGTAATGTAGGAAATAAATTAAAAAGATGAATGCCTATGAATGACATTACGAAGGAATACAACACGTTTACATACCTGAAGATCACGCAAACTATGTTTATATACAAATTATTAAAAATGCATTTTTTTCCTCCAAAATAACAAAACAAAAAAAAATCGAAACGTTGCGATACTTCTTTAGTCATGTTTTCCTCCTCTCATGCGTTTAGTCAAACATTGACAAGGCTTTTTTTCTGTCTATTGCTCTCTCGCTCTCCCTCACTATCTCCCTCTCCCTCTCTCTCTCTCTCGCTCCATGTCTTTTCTTTCTCTCTCTCTCTTTCTCTCTCTCACTCTCTATCTGATTTGATGCCAGTTTCGGTCAGTAACTCACTAAATGAGTTTCGCATTAGAAGAAGGGAACTGGCCTCTCACACTCATCTGACACATCATCTGTTCAATGATAAGAAAAAATGAAATTAACAAAGGGAAGTGAACAAGATCAAGAATAAACAGAAAGCTTTTGACAATCTTTCAGTAGAGTAGAACTAATGACAGGAGAAAAAAGTTTTAAAGTAGGGAGGAACAGTAAAAAGAGACAGAGCACAGCTGGATATCCTCTTGCAACAGCAATCTGCCTTTCCTTTGCTTTCTACTTTAGTTATGGTTCTTATTTAAGGCAGTGTTTCATTCATGTCCTTGTAACTAGGCCATTCAGAGCGATGTTTTTTTAACTAAATGCTATATACTATATATAGATGGACACAACTTTATTGTCATTGTATTGTACATGCACTTAGCAATGAAATGGAGTTTAGCATCTAAGAGAATTGCAAATAGTTGCAGAGAGAGAGAGAGAGAGAGAGAGAGAGAGAGAGAGAGAGAGAGATCTGTACATATGCAGTTAGTATATAATCTGCATATGTACAAATATAAGCTAGGATAAGATATGAGCTACACCTAAAAACAGAATAAAGAATACATAATAGAGAAGAACTGCATAATAATTACAGGCTGTGAAAAAAACATCAGTGAAACATCAGTGTTCTAACGGGGCATGGTAACAGTTGTGGGAAAGAACTGGCCATCACCTTCTGCACCTTGTGCTATTTTTTGACCATACTCAACATAACCAGTTTCTGCAACAGGTTTTTTTGCCCCTGTTTTTTTTTTTTTTTACAGCATGTCATGAGGCTTGAACTGAAATAAGTTCAAGTCTGCTCTTCTCTCCAAATACAATCAGGCAAGTCAGAGAGTAATGCAGTATGTTAACAGATGTATTTTCAAAATGCAAAAAGATTTAGGCTGCCACTTCATTAGGCCACTGAGAATATAACGACTTTCTCTCTGTATGTACTGTATGTATGTATGTATGTATGTATGTATGTATATATTAAAAGCTTGTTAAAATAGAATAGTGGTAGAGGTTAGCTAAGTTAAATTTTATCAATGCAGGATGTGGCATATAGTATATTCAAATGAAAGATTGATGCAATGTGTTGCAATGCATGCCTATATCAGAACATTGATAGTCAACATATAAAAGGTGCTGTGAATAAATTTTTTCAGCAAAACTGAGTGTATATGCATATGCTGACAAAAAAACATGGTTACATAGTTGTTTATCATCACAATCAACTTGCACGAAACAGTAAATGGTTAATGTTAGGGTTAGCCTCTTCTGCTACATTAATTTCCGGAGATTATTCTTTATGGAATCGTCCTAGTTTGAAAACCATATTAACACAATCGTTTCCATTTTAAAAAATCTGTCTGTCTAGGTAGAAAGGATGTGACCATTTAAAACGGAACCAATGCTTCTGCTGAAGCAGTAACATTCCTCATTGATTGCTGTGTCTGAAAAGGGTTTGATCATCTTTCATCATCGTGTGAGTGTTAACAGTCATTGCAATGCTGCGCTCTCACAGCAACAATTTTGCTAAAGGCTCATTGTGTCTGTATTAAATGAATGCCATTGTGATTATTCCCATCAGTATGTTTTCCACATCGATGGTGTTAATGATGCTGATTTTAATTATTGCAAAACCTACAAACCACAATCCACAAAACAGGTTCATCTATTATGTTCAATTACGAATCTCTTCAATTCTTTGACAGTCACGCTGTATTAAATGCCTTCTCTGGGTTCACAGATCTTTGAATTCAACTGTGATAAATTGCTATTTAAATATATTAATAATCTGTAGAAATTAGCATGTGGATGAACAAAAATAGAGAGAGAGAGAGAGAGAGAGAGAGAGAGAGAGTGAGTGTGTGTGTGTGTGTGTGTGTGTGTGTGTACTATATGCCTGTGGGCTCTTGTTGCAATCACTTTCACCTTGTCTCGTGTCACATAACATAATTAACCTGCATTACCCATACGCCTCAAAACATCCTTCTAACTAGCATTATATTAGCAGAAGGTTAATTAAATTAAGCTCATTGCTTTTATGCTGGATGCTCTATTATGAAGTTTTGTTTCTGTGGATGAACAGTTATATCCAGGATTAATTAAATATTATGGTCCCAGATTTTCTCGAATTTCAAAAATGGTATTCATGGATATGGGATTTAGTTATATAAATATATTTTTCTGTCAGAGATATATATATACATGCATACATACACTATATCTCCAAAAGTACTGGGTCACCTGATCTTTCCTGCTATATGTGATTCTTTTCCAAACTTTTACCACAAAGCTGGAGGCACTATATAAGACGTCTTTAGATGTGCTATAATAGGTTTTGAATCCACTTGACCTTGGAAACCCAAACCTGTTCCAGCATGGCGATGCCCCTGTGCACAAAGTGAGCTCCTTAAAGATCTGGTTTACATGCTTTGGAGAGGAAGATCTTCAGTGGCCTGCTATAGAGCTCTGATCACAAATATCCATAAGCACGCTCCAAAATCTAGTGGAACAGCTTCCCTGTAGAGTGGAGGGAAATATAAGAGAAAATTAGAACAACATGTGGAATCACATACCATACTTATGACCAGGTGACCTGATACTTTTGGAAATATAGTGCATATACACTATATATTAACCAATTATACCAAGCAGGTGCAAATTAAAATCAATTTAATATGTAGGAGGGAACAAGGTCATTAAATGAAACAGAAACAGCTGTGTAGTAGCTTAAATCTGGTTGAGGAAAACTCTAAGGTGAGGTGGTGGAAGTCACAGATCATTCACCTTGTAAGACTGAGCACAACAACACAACACAAGGTAGTTAGACTGCATTAGCAAGATCTTTTCAAAGATTTCAAAGCAGACTGGAGTTTTTAGATGCGCAGTTGAAGCTATTTTAAAGAACCGCAAAGATTCAAGCAAGGTTGAGGACCGTAGACACAGTGGTTGCCAAGGAAACCTAATGCAGCAGATGAAAGACACATCATGTTTACTTCCCTTCGACATTGGAAGGTGTCCAGCAGTGCCATCAGCAACGAACTGGCAGAAACAGTGGGACCCAGAAACACTCAGTTATTGTCCAGAGAAGTCTGGCCAGAGGTGGTCTTCATGGAAGAATTGCAGCCAAAAAGCCATACCTCTGACATGGAAATAAGACTAAGAGACTCAGCTATGCATGAAAACATAAGAAACTGGGGTACAGAAAAATGGCTGCAGGTGTTCTGACTGATGAATCACAATTTGAAATATTTGGCTGTAGCAGGGTTCAAGTTGTTTGCTGAACGGCTGAAGAGCAGTACAATAATGAGTACCTGCAGGCTAAAGTGAAGCATGATCTTGTCTTCAATGCTGAGAATACAGGCAACTAGAACAACCCTAAGCCTATGGCCAACATTATTGAGAACTATCTTCAACATACAGAAGAACAAGGAGTCCTGAAAGTGTTGGTTTGGCTCCCATGAAACCCTGATCTCTACATCATCAGGTCTGTCTGGGATTACACGAAGAGACAGAAGGATTTGAGGCAGCCTACATTCACAGAAGATCTGTGCTTAGCTCTCAAAGATGGTTGAAACAACCTACCTGCTGAGTTCCTTCAAAAACTGTGTGCAAGTGTACCTAGAAGAATTAATGCTGTTTTGCAGATAAAAGGGTCACAATTTCCACAGTAACACAGATTTTTAATATCGTGTTCTACATGAGTAAAGTTTTATTTACACTGTCCATAAATAACTATTTAATAAAAATGCATTTAAAAAACACATTAAACCCTGTGAATCCAGCTCCACTTCTCCATTCCTTCAGAATCTATCCCTGGATTTATCAGGCTTCATTGTATGATTTTCTGTCTTTTTTCCAGCTTTACAAGGATCCACTGAGTCACAGAACCACTTGGCATAAATTCCCTAGATGAGCATGTTCCTTCTTGCTTTTGTCATCGTTCTCTTTCTCCCACATTTTTTGTCTTTCTTCATTTTCATCGTTTTTTTTTAAATTATTATTCTTTCTGTACAGACACACATGCTGTATGTTCAAAGGTACCAGGTACTTCCTGATCCAATCTCTACAGTAATGGTTAAAGAATCATATGAACATGTTTTAGGAAATTGCAGTTTCTTAAGTGCTTTTGTTATCTAGGTTTAAATGTTATATAATTGCATTGCACTCAAACGCACTTCAATGATGCTGTCTGTTTTCTCATAGTACCAATGTTTTTGTGTTGAAGTAGCATAGCACTCCTCCCTACCATTTCATTTCATACTCTATAAAGTGCAAGCATGACAATGTCATGATACCCTACACACAGAAACCCAACAGTCCTGACTAATCTTATAATACCCTTGCAGGAAAAAACCCTATTCATTTGTTTATGCTGAATGTAAATGTCAGATAAGTCACAGTACACAACAGTGTAGAGTTTATTGAAGAACATTTGTTAAGCATTTATAGTTACATTCTGTGATGATCACAAATGTTGAGTTCATAAAACTAGGAGCTACTAACCATATAGACTGTATAAGACTGTAGAAAGAACATTACTTATAATCTTATACTCCAGTGCTCATGTTAGTTCTCACTCTCCAGTGTTCTGTATTGTTGAAAGATTTATGATCACACTCTTGATGTCACCCAAATGAGGATGGGTTCCCCTTTTGAGTCGGGTTCCTCTCAAGGTTTCTTCCTCATTACATCTAAGGGAGATTTTCCTTGCCACAGTCGCCACGGCTGCTCATCAGGGATAAATGCACACCATTCACCTTAACTGTTGATTTCTGTAAAGCTGCTTTGAGACAATGTCTGTTGTGAAAAGCGCTATAGAAATAAACTTGACTTGACCTAACTTGACATTGAATGTTATGGAACTTCCATGACCCAAGCTCCTGTTATCAGTAGAGCAGCTTTAAAAAGTTGTTCATTCGTCAACTACTTTTATCTGTTTTTAACTTAATATAAAATAAACTTGTTAATTATTGCAGTTTCCTTCTTTTTCCCTAAAAACTGAAAAGTGGAAAGTCCTTTGTCCTTTGGTGGAAAACTAAATGACATTATTACACTGCTCTGTCACTTGAGGCTCTTTTCAGAAATGTTAGCGTTTCTTTGCAAAGTAATTATGCATTTTATATTAAATAACAACATGTTTTAATCCATTTATTATAAGCTTTAGACTATGGGCAACATATGGCCCCTGTTCTGGACAAAGAACAAAAATTCTGTCCTATAATGAAGTAGATATACTGTATATTTATTAGCATGCTAATCACGTCAACGTAGAAACTGTTTTCATATCTTTACTCACGTCAAATCACAAAACTGTCTGCTTTTTGCTGTGTTTAAGTGTCAAATGTATTGAGTTTATATTGTTTTGAAGGTGAACCCTTTTTTAGAGCCCTTTACTGTACAAACACAAATAAATACAGTTCTAATACAGTGCAAATACTTAGCAAATAATTAAGTACAGTAAAGTATTACATGTAATTTCTTACTGTCCAATGCCACATACTTAGGGAAGGGTTGTATATAGTTGTATAGGTTATAGAAATTATAAGGAAATCTAAAAAAACATTAATTGTAATTATAAAGGTTTGATTGAAATTGCCTGAACATCACACTTTTTCACATTTATCGACCATCTTGGAGTAACAACTTTCCTTGTTTACAAATGGCTCATAATTAGATCCCTGTACTTATGCATCCCGACCAGTTCTTTGTCAGCTCATTGTCAGACATAATAGAAGGCACTGGCACACATCTTCTCCTGTATAAAGCAGTTGTAAATCATTCAATTTATGTGGTTTGAATGTCTCTGATGGACATTTTGTTGGATACTGAGATTAGTCCTGTCTAATATCTAATTAATGTGTCTAGCACCTGTATAGTTAGTATTCTTGTAGACCCTGTACAACGTACACAACGTTTGCTTGTTATGAGCTCTTGCTGATGGCTATAATGATGTGACATTTAAGAGGCGGCAGTTTCTGATTTGAGTCAGGCAGGACGTGGACAAAGAGGCTCTTCAGGTGAAACACTGGTTTATAGAGAAGTGGAGTAGAGTTTATTTTGCATGACAGGTACACACACTGTAGAGGGGCAACAACAGCACATGGTAAATCCACTGATAAGGATATCTGTATTATGTATAGTTTATGTGGGCTACTGTTTAATAAAATACAATAAAAGAAGATCCAAGTTTTCTTGGGGAAAGAAAGCTAGACATGTTTATTACCATCTTTTGCCACTAGTGTTATGTGGATTTTGTGGATAGTCATATGTGTTATGTGGATAGTCATCAAATATGTTACTGGGTTATACTTTTTTTCTACATGGTTTACAAGGAGGCGGTTTGTGGATGTGGTGAGGGAAGACATGCAGGTAGTTGGGTTGAAAGAGGCAGATGTAGAGGACAGGGGGGTATGGAGACAGATGAGACGCTGTGGCGACCCCTAATGGGAGAACCCAAAAGAAGAAGAATAAGACGTTTTTTTCTCATAAATATCACGGCATCTGAATATATGGGGGTAGAAATAATGCTTTCACACAACAAGCGTGAAATGAACACAATAATGTATAAAGCATTTTGGAAAACAGTTTGCTAAAAAGTGTTAATTGTCTCTATGTAAGGAGGCTTATAGGACAAATTGGAAACCCCTAATGAGCAAGGGAGCATTAGAGGACGAGGAAAAACTCCCTGATATGAATAAGAAACCTTGAGAGAAACCAGATTCAAATGGGTGACACCAGAAAGTAGGATTATAAATGATTGCTCTTCTAGAACCGGATACTTTATAGTACTAAGCGTGAAAGGATGTTTAGTATGTAAATATTGAAATGAGCACCTAATAGTCTTTGTAATTACATCAGCAGTTTTTAATGTAGAAATTTGCCGAACCCATATTAAATTGTTCACTGAAGCAAGAGAAAGATTTGGGTATCATTTATTTTTAAAAAGTAGAAATCTTAAAAGTGTACATGTTTTTGTTTTTTTTATAAAGGCATGACATTACATCTTTGGATGTATTTTTAAGGTCAAGGTTGCATTTAATTTAATTATACGACTAACATTAAAACAACGAAAAACATTTCCTTCACCAGCATCCACTTTTTCTTTCTTAGAATTAATATTTTTATTTTGTCGCACAAGATTCCTTTCCATAAATTTACATCAAATTCTTTTAATTAAAAAATATCATATCAACCGTTACATGTTTTGCTTTGGCAAAACCTAAACTATACTATTATATGGATTACATCATTATTATTCTTTTTTTTGCACAAACTCTTTTCTTTAGGGTACCTTTACATTTTTTGTATTTTGTAGTATTTATTGCATGGCTTATTGCCTATGTTTGTGGATACTTCTGGAAGCTGTAAATTTCCCACTGGGATGAACCAAAAAAACTTTCCGTCCGTCCGTCCGTCTATCTATCTATCTATTATGTGAACCACCTGCCTTAAAAGTCCCTGTAACACACTGTGCTATAAATACTATTAATAGGCTTTACTTTGAAGTAGCTTTTGATGAATGTTACACATACAAATACCGTGAGCAACACCTTAATGTTTGTAAGAGAGTCTTGAATTTCTGGCTTCTTGAATGTGGACTCAATCATTGCACTCAATTTTACAGTGAAATAAAAGATCTAAAATACTTACGATTGCATCTGTATAGAACATTGTGTGTGGTACAGGCATGTGCTTTAGCTGTATAAGCTTTTATTTCTCTCTCTCTCTCTCTCTCTCTCTCTCTCTCTCTCTCTCTCTCTTTTTTTCCTTTTTTTAAATCAGCGTGTATGACTTGTGTTGCATTAAATTAAGATCCATATCAGTATAGCCTGTAGGATTTCCTGATTTACTCCTGTTAGGTCTTAAAAAGTTGTTTTGTCCCCTGAACACGGGCCTGTTCTGAAATGGGATGAAAACCTGATGTGCCTTGACTACGGAAAATGCGGCCATAATGAGTCAATTTAGTGCCAGCTCGTTGAGAAAAAGATTCGCTTCATGAACCAATTACAGTTGTTTTCTTAAGTTTGATTGAGAAACAAAAATACCTTCATTATCTATGTTCAACTCATATACCATTTTTAACCTATCATTGCTACAATTTTTATAGGTCAACTGGTGGTCTAGTGGTTAAGCCACTCTCAGTGCGGTCCCAAGCCCGGATAAATTGGGGAGGGTTGCGTTAGGAAGGGCATCCAGCGTAAAAACATGTGCCAAATCAAAACGTGCGGAGTATCCGCTGTGGCGACCCCTAACGGGAGAAGCCGAAAAAAAGTTATTGCCACAATTTTATATATTTGTTTTACAAATATAAGGTGTTTTTAGTGTATGTAACTTTTACTGTACATGCAACTTGGTGTGTCTTCTTCATCAATGTAGGATTTTTTTGGCAATCTATTGAGTTTTATGAAAAGGCATGCTAATTGGAAAGCAAAAAATAATTCTCTAAATAAGAGTAAACCTCACAAAAGGTATCACAGACGAATCTGACAGAAGAATCAGCAAACAGGAAATGTATCTCAGCAACGTCTTTGCACACTGACACAAATATTGTTAGGCATTTTTACGAACATGACTTGAGGTGAACAAGAGCAGTGGCAATGATGACCACAGGTCAAAATATCGACAAAAAACACCACATGTAACAGCTGTAGTGTCTGCAATGACACCCTGCTGCTCGTTTTCTCATCAGAACCAACCCAACAACAATGAAACTACAAATTACTCTTGAATTCCTTCGCTGAAAGTTATGGCTTTGCTTTCCTGTGATAGATTATGGAACAATTGTAGGTCATCTGTGAATGTGCGGCTTCGTTGGTCCTTGAGAAAATTGCTTTTAGCTGTAATTCTTCTTCTTCAATATAATTATTGCCAATGCAATAACAGAAAAATGGCCACATTTTCCTTAAAAAAACTTTCTATAGATGCTATGCTTTCAGTGTTGATTTAACACATACAATTCCAATTTGACTTGTTTAATTCATTCCTCTAATTTTATATAAAAGCACAAAGCTAAATAGGAACTTCCTAATATACTTTTACAGTATTGAATTAGCACTTGTGTGATATCTTTCATAGTGTTTTCTTTGTCTTCCAGCGTCATGTAAACACCCAGGGTTAATGTAAGCGTGGGGAATTTCGTTCACTTGGAAAAAGAGTATAATTTTTACTGTAACTGTGATCATACCACAGACTTATAATTTTGTAATTTTTAAAAATGGGTTGGATAAAAGTAAATACATCATTAGTTGGGTGTTGTCTAATCAAATCAACTTGCTTTTGTTCCCATTTGAATGTGATTGTGCATTGAAAGTGTGGCGCGGTGCCATTTGTATAATTATATACAATTAGAGTTTACCTTTGACTGACTGATAAAGCTAATCTTGTGTGCTTTTGTATTGTGAGCCTGTAGGAGTTTCTATTATGCTATATCTGTTTGAATAAGGCCAAACTACTAATTCAACTCAATTTTAATTGTATAGAGCTTTCATCAATTGACAATGTCTCAAAAGAGCTTACACAAGCACAGGACGAGTGCAGAAGCTCCAAACGGAATTAGAACGTCAGGATGAACCAGCAGGTCCAGAGCGCAAGAGGAGTCTCAGCAGTAAAAGTATGTCAGGATCTGCCACTGGTGTTACATCAGGCAGCAGAAGTGCACATGCAGCTCAACAGAAAGTGAGGAAAGATTATTAGGAAGGATCTTATACTGCAAAAAGGGTTTATACCCCAGTGCAGATGAATTTTCCTGGACTTGATTTGTCAGATAGTGATTATAGAAATTTATCTAGAAATTTCTAGATGATTATAGAAATTTATCTAGAAATTTCCCCACTGTGGGACGAATAAAGGTTTATCTTATCTTATCTTATCTTATCTTATCTTATCTTATCTTATCTTATCTTATCTTATCTTATCTCTTATCTTATCTTATAATTTGCGTACAACAGCACGGTTTTGATTGTTATATGATTGTATAGTAGCAGCGCATATAAATGGACATGTATAGCATGCACTTAACATATTCTAGACTAATAATATACTTCACTTATTAAAGATTAATAATAGAGTTAACACAGGAAAATGCATCAATAGTGATGTAAAGTTCTTTGTTAGAAGACATTTATGCTTTGCATGCAAAAATCTTGTCAGTAATCAACAAGCTTTTGTTTTCTTGAAAAAGAGAACTAACAGATGAGGTTGGTGGGTTGCTCAACAACTTGTCTAGAACATTCAGTTTTAAATGTAAACTGTTTAAAAGTCATTCATGAATTATTTATGCCTGGTAATCACTGACAAACTGCTGAGGTATAAACAGAATAACTCACTCCAGGCCATGTGTGATTTGAAAATAATCCATACAGGGGTGGTGCGATACAGCATGGCATTATTTCTGCTGTGTGCTCTTATATGGATTATGATCGGGGTATAAGGCAGGTCAAGGTAAGACAGAAAAGAGAAAAAAGTAGCAGACGTGGACACCTTGGGACACAAAGAGTGTAGCCAGGCTGATGCACAAACCAGAGTGATTGTGTGAAAATGTAAAAGTTGAAAATGTACAAGTTTATTATTTTCTTTGCCTTAATTAATAAACTGTCCGAAACATATGGTGTTTGTTCAACAACTCTCATACTCACAATATGCAATTTGCTGTATTTGTGTTATTATTTGTTAAAATACCCGTTGTTTGGCGAGTCTGTTGTTTCAAATATAAAATATGATTGATATCCATTGCGATATCCATCAGTTCGTCTATCGGGTGTGTAGAACTAGGCTTTATGCCTAATCAAACTAGCAAACCAATTGTAAAGCATACCACTACGTTTTGATTGGTCTAATGTGTTAATTCCACAATGCTCAATTTACTATGAACAAATGAATTAAGATGTGCTGTCTTTTTCTGTATTTCACTCTTTGTCTCTTGGTCTCCCTTTCTGTCAATCTCCTGCTCTCCCTAAGGTTTCTCTAAGTGTGGAGTGTGTGCGTGCTCTGATGAGGCAGACATACTGTCCTCACTGTAGAGAAATGGCCTGGGCTAAACCGTGTGCCCCGTACTGCAGAAATGTGATGAAGGGCTGTCTCGCCAATCAGGCAGACCTGGATACTGAGTGGAAAAACCTTGCAGGTGGGTAGAGCCTGAGTATCTGAGTAGATTTGAACTGAAAACTAGTATTCGAATCTGTGAGCCATGAATGCAAATGCATACTCAGGGTAAAGAAAGTCATAAACCCCCATATAGTAGTTAAGAATGAATATTTGTGGTTTAGTGTGTGTTTAATACTGTAGTTATATGTTATTTTTCTCTTTGTGTGTGTGTGTGTGTGTGTGTGTAGATGCTATGCTACAGGTGGCTGATAAGTTGAGCAGACCCTACAGTGTTGATGCAGCCATTTTGTCTCTGCCTAAGCGCATTGCTGACGCCATCCTTTACATGCAGGATAACCTGAATACTTTTAACAGCAAGGTCTGATACAGAACAAAATAACTGTAGAATTGTAGTAACCATGTTTGCATGTTACAGAACTGGGCTCTGTAACTATTGCATGTTACCAAAGCATATTTTAGTTTAATTATAATTATACTAATAGAAGATTTTGTATGATAGTGATTTGTTGTGATTGAATATTACTGTGCACCCCCCAATTCTTGACCTACTATTATACTATTACACAATTTGTGACCATTTTATTTTATAATCTTATATTAATAAAGTTCTATCGATAGCAAATGATATATGATATATGATTGTGAAATCTGCAAGTGCCTGAGAAACTGAAAAAAGTTTCTGCTTTGCTTGTTTTGTGTATTAGGTGTTTCAGGCATGTGGTACACCTCCAGAGAACCCTAACCCAGAGGAGATAAAAAATAAAGGCAAACCCGTAGTAGAGGATGTCAGCAGCACTTCAGCAGCAAGTGTAGAAAAACTTGTGCGTATTAAATCACTCTATTATGTAAATTGCATTTACAGTATGCAAGTAACAAGCTAGACACACTAAAATGTGTAGAACATTACATCTGACCAATCTTAGATTTAGTTAATCTCTCTCTCTCTCTCTCTCTCTCTCTCTCTCTCTCTCTCTCTCACTCTGTCTCTCTCTCTTGCTTGATATCTTTTTTATTCAGTTATCAGATGTATCCCACAAGATAAGGACCATGATGCAATACTGGATTCAGTTGCCCAATAAGCTGTGTAAGGACCGAGAGGCAAAAAGCAGTGATGAGAACAAATGCTGGAATGGAATGGCCATAGATAGGTACGTTTAACTCTCACACATATAGCATGAGGATCTGGTTCATTTTGAGGGCTACTGTTCTGGACTGTCTTTATTTGCATATAGAACATAAAGGTTAAAATACCTTGAAAATTATTGTATGTGTTAGGTATCTCCCAGATGTGATGGGAGATGGACTGGCCAACCAAATCAACAACCCCGAAGTGGAGATTGACATCACCAAACCGGACATGATCATGCGACAACAGATCATGCAGCTCAAAATCATGACAAGCCGAATGAAGAACGCCATCAACGGCAATGACGTGGACTTTCAGGATGCCAGTGAGTACGAGTGCACACACATGTTCGACAATGCTAAAATGGTAATAAGCTAGTAATACAGTTTCAATATGTGGTTCAATAACCTACAGTATATACTTAAGTCACTGGAATATATTAGTTTTAATGTATTAGAAATAATAATAATGTAGAAAAACTATTTCCCACCCCATGATGGCACTTACAAATACAGTTGACCCCCCGTTTTATTGTGGTGATTACCGCCTGTAATAAATGAAAAAACGTGATAAATGGACCCCACCCCAAAAATGCTATTTCATGTATACAGTACTGTACTGTATTAACATTTTACTTTATTTTCAACCGATTTCAATATTTCAACATAAAACTCCATAAAAACTATTCCCTATAAGTTTTTGGTCTATCGTGCTATCCGGAGAGACTGAGAAAATCAGCAATACTAATTAGTTATGTGGCAAATGCAATTCCGAGATAAACCGGGGCGCGAGATTCGAACCGCGATAAAGCGGGGAATTACTGTATTTCCAAATGATTAGAATTAGAAACTGGCCTTTCATAGCCCAATATAACTGCAGTTTACCTCAAAATATAATCCTAAAACATAAATATTTTGTTTTTAAATTAATGTGTAAATCCATTTAACATCTTGCTTAAATGTTTGTCATCCATAAAATAGTAGACTTTAACCCTTTTACACATTTGCTCCTATGGAATATTTGAAATTTTCTAGTCATTTATTCAACAGTAAAATCATAGGAAGCACTGTTGTTTATTTATTTTTTACATTATATTTTCAGTTATATTAACTCACAAGATTACTTTGAAAATACATTTGCTAATTTTAGATTGAAAGTAGATTTTTGACAAAATGCCTATACTACAACTACTACTATTATTGCTACTGCTATTACCACTTCTAATAATAATAATAATAATAATAATAATACATAAAAAATGATAAATATTTCATTTAGTAGTAGCTATAGTAGCAATAGTATTTATAAAATTTGTCTTGTCCAGGTGCTGATAAGATAAATGGCTTAAACTCAACACTATTTCACCCCTGTGATCATTTAAAAGTGAAGTCCAAATATGTTTAACAAATAAATTGGGTTAGAAATGGAAGATGAAATGAGGTAGTAGATTTTCACTGTTAAAATTATTTTTATTAAAAATAAAATAAATTAATTAAAAGACACATTCTAAAACCTAATTTAAAAAAACATATAATTATATTTGAATTGATTTTGCCTAAACTACTGATTGCGAAATAAATTTCGATTAGATTAGATTTTATTAAAATACATTGTTACATTAGGAAACATTACATTAGATTGTATTCGATTACATTCGGCTTTACTTTTAGCAGAGTACAAATATTAAAGCCAGAATGCATCTATCCAGAGGTGCAAAACAGTAAGCTGCTTAAGTGATAAGAGACAATGTGGAGGGGTGTCAGTAAAGTAGAAAGTGGCATGTGCAAATAGCTTGTTCTTAACAGTGCAAATAGAATATAAGGCATGAGGGAAATACAGTTCAAATGGCATGACGTGTGTAAATTAGAGCAGTCAACAAAGTGGAATGGAAGTTGAGCTTGGAAAACTATTTAAGGGCAGTCAAATAGGGATGATGGAGTTTGAGATCGAAGAATTGTAGGGAGTTTAGCATGTTGATTATCGAGGGAATTAAGCTGTTTCTTAAGCCTGCTGCATGCTCCAGAATCGACTCCTAGAGAGGGGTGATCAGTCTATAGTCAAGAAATGTTCTCGATGATGTCACTCTCTGTAGACAATATATGTGATAGAGATCCAGTGGTGGATGAAGTATACAAACCATGTACTTGAGTTAAAGTAGAGATACACGAGGTCAAATATTACTCCAATAAATTGCTCTCAACTTTTACTTGAGTAAAAGTACAAAAGTATTTGCCATCAAATGTACTTAAGTATCCAATGTACTATAGTTTATTGTCTATACTGTCCTATTATAATTTTAGTCACAAAACTCTTAACAGTTAATATGTGAAAAGACTCTAATGTTACTCTTAGCACACCAATCTATTTATTGAATGATATTGAGTCGGGTGTTGTGTAAAGTTCGAATCAGAAGTTTCTTTTATTATTTATTATACTCTCAAAATGTTCTGCTCGCAGTTGAACTGATGCTGTATGTTCATGCTAAGTAGATACTGTACCACCAAGCGGCAATCAAAGAAAGTTCAAAACAGTGCGCTTTTTACCCTGATTGGTGGCTTGCTGCATGCTTAACCAATTGTTTTTATCCACTTACAATAGAAAAGGAAAAATAAAAATGTAAGCTATTTTATTTTGAAATGTAGTAAAGTTAAACTAAAAGTCTCCCTAAATGGAAATAATTCAGTAAACTACAGATACCTGAAAAAGCTACTTAAGTATTTACTTCGTTACTGTCCACCACTGTTCAGATCATTGTTTTTTTGGAATTGATTGATTGATTTATGTCAGCATATCACCCTTGCTGGTGCCTTCCTGATAAAAGGGCTAAGGATACAGCCTTGTGGGATTCTGAGGTTTAAGACAAAGTTGTAGGACTTGTGGTTGTCAAACCTTACCTTCCATATACTGAAAGGTTTGCCAATGCCCTGGTCAGTAAGCTTGGAGCTCAGCTTGAAGCGGCCAAAGGCTAAATTAAAGTCAGTTGTTTAGGTGGGTCAGGAAGAGGGGAGGGGCATGTTGATGCTGTTGAGTTGCTGGGGTGTAGGTGAACTGGTACAGGGCCAATGTTGAGGGCATGCAAGTTTTCAGATAGTAAAGGATTAACCTTTTAAAACACTCTGCGATGATAGGTGTGAGGGCAGTGGCTTTTTTGGCACTGACACAGTTATTGCTGTCTTGAAGCAGGTGGGAACATTGCTTGAACTATGGACAGATTGACCTTAACTAGCTGTACTGCACGCAGCTTGGAATGATAAAAGGGCCTTGTTTGAAGCCCACATCACTGACGGGAGTGTGAGTGGCAGGTCTGCTTGTTTTTATTTTAACAGCCACACAATGTTAATATTAGAATTTCTAACTGATCTGCTGATCTTAAGCTCCAATGATCCGTTAGAAATTCTAATTTTAACATTGTGTGGCTGTTAAAATAAAAACATGCGGACGCATTGTAGAGTAAAAACCTCATACTTCTGTTTTACGAATTATGACAATTGTGCTGTTCCTCTGTTCTAGGTGATGACATCAGTGGCTCTGGAAGTGGAATGTGTAATGATGATCAGTGTTTCCACAACCAACAAACTATGGTTGACACCACACGCAGACCGATTATCTATCCCAACCCTTCTGTGAAGAAGCATGACGTAAAAGATGACGGAAGACGGATCCTCCCCTGTTCTGCCCTTTATTTGATCTCATTGGCCACAGTGCTGCTTAGGCGATAATTGTTGTTTCTGCAAATCAGGACTCAGGGGAAGGGGAAGAACTAAGGAGGGGCGGGGGCAGTTACATTGCCAAAAATAATATCATAACAAGCATATGAAACTTACAAACAATAGCAAAATATGGAAATGAATGGTCCTCTTTGTCACTACACAGAATATTCTTTCATTTCTGTCCTTTATGTCTGTTTTCAATACCTGCACTCCTAGAAGTTCTCTGGTGTGAGGTAAATATTGTGCATTTAACAACTTACAAATGATTTTTCTGGGTATGGATTTAACTATATATATGGAGTTCTGTGCCGTAAGAGCCGCGAAAAATATCGTATTTGTTCTCATTTAAAAAATTAGGGTTTCAGATATTTTATTTATTACTGTAATCCCCCCTAAACCTGAAATCCAGTATATTTAAATGTCTGGAAAACACCATATATATTTCACATCACCTGAGAGAATTGTTAGTCTCCCACAGTAAAAATCATGGTCCTGCATAGGACCGTGGTCTGTATACCATACAGTATATCTCATGTGACCATACACTTCCTCATGCTTTAAAGAATCATTGTAATAATTTCTTTTTTAAATTGCAGCCTCAAGGCTCAGGCTTGCATGAAACACTACCTTTAAGCACCATCGTTATGAATAATGCGCAAAATGTTAACACGCATTATTTGGCAATGCAAACAGCAATATTTTGGCATTGAAATTCACTCACCAGCAGAATAAAAAAGACAATATTTTGAGGACGTTTATCAGGTCACAGATGCTGTATGTGAATCATATATGATAGTGTCTTGAGCTAATTAAATTTCCTTATCGTCTCACGTTTTTCTCAAGGTGAAAACCATTCATTAGGACTTTTAAACACATTGTTCAGTAATGAACTACATTGTGGAATCCCCTTGAATTTCCCTCTTTAAATGGTAAAAAAAAACGTTGCTTTTGTGACGTCCTCACTGAAATATTTCGTCCCTAATGATCATGTTTGTCTACGAATGATACTCTGTAGACAGGAATATTAATATCCGAGGGTTGAGAAGGAGGTTGAGCATTTTGTATGGAGAAATGTTTGTGGATAAATAGACGAAAGTGTGTGTGTGTGTGTGTGTGTGTGTGTGTGTGTGTGTGTGTGTGTGTGTGTGTGTGTGTGTAAGTTTGTGTGTTTTTGTTTGTTTGTTTTGTCTTGGTGATAAATTCAGATGCAGCATGTGTGAGGGATGTAGCCGAAAATATGATTTCATTGTTCTAAACAGGAACAAATCCTGACAAGAAAAGTTGGCACACTATAGTGTATTCACAGGTCAATGCCTCGAGGTGTGCATTGGGACTGGAATCCAGCAGGATGCAAAAAAATCACAAAGTCACCAAAGAGCAGCAAGTTTTAACTTTTATGTTGAAACGAGTGAGCAGTCAGATGTGAAGCTCGTGGGACGAATAAAGAGTGCAGCATCGTGCAACTCTGCAAATTGCATGTAGAAAATTCCTGCTACTGTTTTTTTAGTCATATTAGGCTACATCAGATCCAATAAAACCAAATTTGTTAGAAAACAGAAAGCAGACAATAATAACCAAAAAAAAATACCAACACAAACAGGCTTGAATAGCTGCTCTAGTTATGACTAATTGTGAACTCCATTTTCTATCTCTGTGTTTGTTGAAATTTTAAGTGTGCAAGTCTTTGACTATATGGGAATGTGGACATGAGGGTCCTCAGAGTGTATGACTCTGTATGTGTGTTTATGTTGGGAGTAGACATTCGTGTGTATGTGTGTTTGATGGAGTGTATAAATCTGAATGCTCATCTTTCAGTGCCTGTGACAGAACACCCCTGTTCTGGGAATAAGTATGGTGCAGGTTTATGTAATCACTACCGAACATGCAGTGGAATCAACTGCCTTTAGAATGCACACTGCACTTAATGCACCTATGTAGTGATGATGTGCTCAGAACCACTGCATGCTGGGGCATCCCTTTTGTCTTTCACCAGTTATCGTTTGTCTGAGCAGACACATTCCTAAACGAATGAAAGAAAAATATGAGTAAATGAAAATAAAATGTAAAAAGTCCATTTATTTGCACAACTTTTGTCACTCTTTGTAGCTCTCATTTAAGTCCTCTACTCATTTCCTGACCGCTTTTTCTTTCTTCCTTTTCTTTTTTTTTTTTCAAATGCTGCACATAACATACCTGTTAACTCTTAAGCAGCCGCTACGCGACTTGATTGACGATCTGTAGCACAGCATCAGTGATAATGCGGCTGATCGATTGGGCTAAGATGTTGAAAAATGTGTATTAGCAAACCCCTACGAAAACTGGATAGAATCAAAGATAGGATCTTATCTGATTTGAGAAGCATTGTGGGTAATAGGGTCCATTTTATAAGGAGAACATCATGATCTGCTTGTTGGTTGATGGTAGTCTTTTGCAGAACAGTGAATTTGTGGTCATGTTTCAGTGCTACTGTACCTTAACCCTCATTTAAACGTGACATTTGGACCAGTATACTGTACATATTCAGCCAATGAACCACCGCAATTCACACACAGCATCCCTTTAACTGGGACGATCCTCTGGGACAGGTTTTCATCATGTAATCAAAATTGTAAAGGACTGAAGGAGGTAGTAGCACACACTGGGATATGTGGCAGAGTGGTGCCATGGATATTGGGTACTGGAAAGTGTAAACAGTTTTCTCAGAAGGCAGGATTACATAATCGCATGTAATGCTTTAATGACGTCCAATTCAGTCTAATGAAGGGTTCAGCCGATTCTGATCACTAGCCTAGGAATGCCTGTTCCACCATCCTGGGCCTTAAATAATCACTTGTATTGTCAAATATGGCTGGCATTGGTAAAAATCTAATGTAAAAAATGCAAATATCTAAAAGATGTTCTGATATATTCTTTGTTGTTTTGTGTTTCCATTTCTCTTTTTGTTTTTTGTTTTTTTCAGTATGCACCAATAGAGAGTTTGTGTTCATGGATGAAGTGTCAAAAAAAAAAAACATTAGGAAATTTGATGCCAATTTGTCAATTTACTGTTTTATGTTCCTGGAAAAAAAATACTTGTCAATTATATACATCATACAATTTTGAAAATGTGTCAAACTCATTTTTTATCTGGAATTCATTTATCAAAATGTTTGTAAATATGTTAATAGGCCAAACTAAAGCAAATGTTCTCACCTATATATATATATATATATATATATATATATATATATATATATATATATATATATATATATATATATATATATACAGTACAGACCAAAAGTTTGGACACACCTTCTCATTCAAAGAGTTTTCTTTGTTTTCATGACTATGAAAATTGTAGATTCACACTGAAGGCATCAAAACTATGAATGAACACATGTGGAATTATATATGGAATTATATACATAACAAAAAAGTGTGAAACAACTGTAAAATGTCATATTCTAGGTTCTTCAAAGTAGCCACCTTTTGCTTTGATTACTGCTTTGCACACTCTTGGCATTCTCTTGATGAGCTTCAAGAGGTAGTCACCTGAAATGGTCTTCCAACAGTCTTGAAGGAGTTCCCTGAGAGATGCTTGGCACTTGTTGGCCCTTTTGCCTTCACTCTGCGGTCCAGCTCACCCCTAAACCATCTCGATTGGGTTCAGGACCGGTGACTGTGGAGGCCAGGTCATCTGGCGCAGCACCCCATCACTCTCCTTCTTGGTCAAATAGCCCTTGATGCCTTCAGTGTGACTCTACAATTTTCATAGTCATATGCAGCCCATAAATAAATCTATTAAATGCAGCCTATCCTCAGCACATTAAAATTTTTATTTATTGGTTTATTTTTAATCGATTGGAATTTTCATGTTTGTGTGCAATTAAATAAATATTCTATAAAAAATTGACAGTGTAAGCCATGCATAAAAAATTCAAGAAGCTCAAGCCATTTAGGTGATTTAAAGCAATCAGTAGGGGTTTGTCTCAGCGAATGTTCGTGTTCGTAAATTAAACTCTCATAAGATATGAATGTGCTCCCAAATTAACAACATAAGTAAAATATTTCTAGTGTAAATGCTCTATAAAGGATTTACAAATATGTTTGTTTAAATATTCACTTTGATATGTGAGACCTATTGCATTTTCATCATAAAACAAACTACTAATGATGTATTTATCTGGTCTGGTACTACAGTATGTACCATAGATCAATATGAAAGACATGAAAGATGAACAAAAAATCTTTACCTTGTTACATAAAAGAAAGATCTTGTCACTTGTAGCAAATGCTGCATTGTACAATGGCTTTCATATACAATAATGTACCCTAGCGAATAAAATAGCAGATAGACATGACATACGAATGAAAATCTTGAAAGAAGCGACACGCATTTTTCATATAACGTTAAACTTTGTTTTATATAAAAGATAAATGATAGTATTAGGTATAATTCTTCTTCTTCATCTGGCTGCTCCCATTGGGGTTGCCACAACGGATCATCCGTCCCCATACCCCCTGTCCTCTACATCTGCCTCTTTCACACTAACTACCTGCATATCTTCCCGCACAACATCCATAAACCTCCTCCTTAGTCTTCCTTTTGTTCTCCTCCCTGGTGGCTCCATCCTCTGCATTTCCCAAACCATCTCAATCTAACCTCTCTCACTTTGTCCCCAAAATGTCCTACATGCACTGTCACTCTAAAAAGATCACTTCTAATTATTTCACTCCCAATGAAAACCTCAAGATCTACAGCTCTGCTACCTCCAGCTCCACCTTCTGTCTTTTACTCAATGCCACAGTCTCTAGTATTTAGTACAATTCATTCAGAATTAATCATTGTGTGCCCCAAATGGAACAACATCTGAAAAAGAAATTGAAAACCAATTAAAAGCAAAAAAAATAATAAAAAATATTCCAAAACAAATTCCTGCAGTTGTTGTTTTAATGATAGATAGCTGTAGATCATTGCCGAACACTTCACTTTCCGACAATTCTGCAATCATCACTTTTCAAGAAGTTATTGTGCCCTGTGTCTTCATTTTATGGGGTAAATGTACAAAAAAATCCCAGAGATTTTAGTATAAAATATCTTGTAGATTGTCCTTTTTTTGTCTGGACATTGGTATATTTAACAAAAATGATGACTTCTTATACCATCAGTTCTCTGTAGAAAACTTGGTACTTGGAAAACACTTGGTGTGAAACATGGTAGTGAATCCATAATTGTGCAGCCATCTTATAGGAACCATAATGCTTAATTAAAGTTACTACACAGTAGTACAACAAATAAGAAATATGTGGCCATTTTATGAGACCAGGTGCTTTTTAAAGAGTAAACACAGATCCTCATGATGATCTTATAGTTCAAGTTGATAATGTCCTCATAAAATGAACAGCTGTTAAGGGAACCAACGGTAACACAAGTCTCACAAAATTCAGCTTCTCAGAGCCACAGTTAACAAACGAGATGCAGTAAGCCTCAGGAGTGCTAAAAACGCTAATTACAACACAGCAAGTCAAACTACTGTCAGGTGCATAAAGATTTGTACATTGATAAATTATTTCTAATTTAGCTTGTCCACCATTAGATATTGGAATTAAAATTAATTAAAAAAGATGGTCTCAGAGTGTAGACCCCCATGCTGTAGACAAATGAGAGAAAGATCCAGTGTACCAGAAGTATATAAAGAAAAAACACACATTACCTTATATTATGGTGTAAGCTACTGAATATTCCCTTGTATTTACTGATATGACTTCTAATAAAAAGCAACATGATGAATACCAAAGTGTATAGGAATAAATAAATAAATAAATAAATAAATAAATAAATAAATAAATAAATAAAAAGCAGCCAAATGCTCCAAAACTTATTGGATAGTGATTAGATCTGAATCATTGGAACATTTCACAATATAGATGAGAATGAACCTGAAGCAGTTCTTGATAGCTACCAGAGCCTTTAAATGGCAAAAAGCTGAATGTTCTACAATGCCTGGCAGAGCATCACCAGGGAATTATCCAGTATGTGATATTTCTGGAGCAACACCGCACTCCTTCATTCTTCCACTGATGAGGGGAAAATTATGGAGAACAGCGAGCCCACGGACTACTTTCTTCCCTATGCTGTATGAGGAGCTCCTGAAGGTAGTGACTTGTGCTGTCCAGACGAAAAACAGAAGCAGCGCCCACCCAGTAAGCTGGATGAATGCTTCCTGCGTGCTACCTCTACACCGGGGTCTGCCCTTTTTCCCTGATCTGCACACTGAGGTGTCCAGATCCTGGGACAACCCATATATGGCTCACCTCTTCACCCCACATGTCTCACTGTATGCAAATGATGTGGGGATGAAAGAAAGCGGTGATGGGATGATACCTCGGGTTGAAGAGATGCTGGCTGGCTATCTCTTCCCGTGTGCAGCATTGTTCCTTAAGTCCCTGGTTCTGCCTACCAAGCCGCTGCGATCGACTTCGGCTCTGGTGGGCAAGGCTTACGCGGCAGCGGGTCAAGCTGGGGTTGCCTTCACACTATGGGAGTGTTGCAGGCATACCAGGCTGACCTTATGCGGAAGGTAGATGAGGGGTTTGGCTCTAGGGCTGACGTTTTGAAGGAGCTACGTCACTCAGCCGACCTAGCTCTCAGGGCCAACAAAGAAACGGAGAAGGCCATGTCAGCTTTATTAGCCACAGAAAGGCATTTGTGGTTTACTCTGTCAGACATTCCCGACAGGGACAGGGCCTTCCTGCTGAATGCCTCGATGGTCCTTTCTGTACTTTCAATACCTCCCTTGCTGCTCCCAGGGGGCTGTGCGGCAAGCACAGCTTTAGCTAGGTCTGTCCGGGCACCACAAACCCCATAAACAGAGCGCCGCCACTCTGAGCCCCAAATATTAGAGACGTTCATTTCACCACTCCGAGGAAAAATTGCCACAAAAAATGCAACACACCAGCGCGTTTGTCAACCCCAAATGGTTAATTGTGGATGTATGCATTATGCCAGATTTTGGTGCTGATTCGAAACATAGTGCATCAGTAAAACAAGTGTGTACTGTTCCGGTGGAGTTTATTTATTTATTTATTTTGAGTGAACAAAGGACGTAGTTTATGAATGTGTAGCATTGGAGGTTTAATTTTGCCTCTTTTAAATATATTTATTATTTATTATTTATGTATTTATATTTTTTATAAAAATGGGTAAACATAAATGTGTGCAGCATTAATCGCGCATTAATAAAATTAGTGCAATGAATTTGTGTTAATGTGTTTTGACATCCCTAATTAATATATTTTACAATTTGTTACCTAATAAATGTATCCAGGATGAACATTCACCATATAGAACACAAGCAGAGGAAAGTTGATGATGATGATGATGATGATGATGATGATGATCAGGAATGTCTCTGTTCCCCACTATAAGATATATATATATATATATATATATATATATATATATATATATATATATATATATATATATATATATATATATATATATCTTGCTGTGGTAAGTATAGAGAGATGAGCTTGGAAAAAATGGTTTGTGGTAGAGGTGAGGTAATAGGGTTCAGGGAACAGGTGGTGTGGCAGTAGGTATAGAGCAGCTAAGAGTGTTATTACAGGGTAGATTAAGCTAACTTCCCAAAGAAACTCCTGGCACTTTCTCTTAAAGAAATCTCCACCACATCACTTTGTGATAAAATTGTTAGAAGGACTAAAAGCCATGCACTCTTGAATGAACTTTGTAGTTTTTCATAGCAGAAGAAAAAAGAAGCATAGTTCTGTTGGTAGTTGCTGCAACACCCCACTCAGTGGTTAAAGCATTGGCCTCTCTAGCCAAAGGTCATGAGTTAAAATACCAGCCACACCAAGCTGCCACTCCTGGGGCCCCTGAACAAGGCTCTTAACTCCATATTTGCTCAGTATGAGTGAGAAAAATCAAAACCACTTTGTATATGCAGTAATAAATCTGGCTTTTTGTTGTTGTTGTTGTTTACTGTAGATTGTTGTGTGGCACCACTGTTTATCCAAATTTAAGGTAAAATGTATTTTTTTTTACTTTGAAACTGCTTCAGGGTAAGCATTATATACCTGTGTGCTATTAAAGCTATTTTACTTGCAAATGCATCTATCTTCACCTCTTTTACATAACATAATTCTTTGCCACAGCATGGAGGCGGCCGGACTGGCTACAAGCCATCATGGCTAACGGGCAACTAATGGGAAAGTAATAGTGACACATAGCAGATCTCAATGCCAAGGTTAATCTTCTGTCCCAAGACAGAATCTAGCTAAGTTTTCCCTCCAGGTTAGGACGCCTCACCATGAAAACATCAGTTTGCTGTTTACACCGTCTCACCCAAACCTTCAGTGATTCTGGGCCTTTCATTCTTCCATTGGCAGACAAGCAGTTCACTCACTGCTCCATGCACCGTCATACCACTGACCCTACAAATTTTCTTAGCATCGACATGAGATGTTAAAATACAGCTTTCTTAGTGTTTACCTCAGTTTCCTAGCATATAACAGGACCTAAGAAATGTGTTCAGCAACACTAGGATCCCAGATTGTCCTCTCAACATGCTGGAACAATGCCTCCATGCAGTTAAAACTATGGCTGAGAAGCAAGTGAAAGAGGAAGGGCATATCAGGCCATCCACATCTCCCACATCATTGCACTTTGAAGTACGGTATCAACTATAATTACTCTTTGTGGTACTTGAACAATTGTTTTAAAGTTGACTTGCACTGATTTCATAAAACAAGACACATTGGTATCTCAACAGTTTTTCTAAAACGAAAACTTCTTAAGTTTGTTAATGCAAATACATTAAAGCAATGTAATTATGATATGATGAAACAGATGATGACAGTTTTCCTCTACAAGAATGTTTACGTGTGAGATTAAAACTTCGCAACTGTCTTTAACCTCTTTACATAAAACATACTTCCAAATCAGTACAGAAATGGTTATGCAATGACTTTCTTTGGTCCAAAATTAGGAGAGTCCTTCACATGTACAAGTATTGTTACTGTCTAAAAAACCTAGGATCCATGGTTTGCATCCTGACCTCAGTTACTGCCATTTCCAGTGGATTCTCAAATATCTCTAAAAAATATGGCAGTATGTGAATAAGTTATGTGTTATTGACTTGTGCGTGGGTGTTTTCCTGCCTATGCCCAGTGTTTTTGGGATAGACTTGGGATTCAGATAACCTTCCATTGGTCAAAGTAGCTACTGAAGATGAGTGTTTTAATTTCTTGCCCATTATATACAGTATACTGTTAAGTAACTTTATATAGTTAAGTTATATAGTTATATAGTTAAGTGCTTTATATAGTTTGTTGAAGGACCTTGAAATGTTGACTCTTTTGCCCATAAAATGTATGCACATTGCCATTTTTGCCAAAAATGTGCTCTCCTTTTTTTACCTTGGTTGTAAGCAGTTTTTGGAGAAGAAAAAAGACAAATAAGTGAAAATTTAATCATAACTCAACTATCAATAAAGCATTTACAATCCCTAATCAAATATGTTCTTACAGTTATATTTGTTTAGGCTATAAAAGACAGACAGATCCCAGACCAGTATTCCCATTTGCAAATTTGACAAATATAGCACTTGGCATTTCTGGGCGTGATGCCCACTGAGCTCACCTGTTCCATCTCCTGGGTGCAGGCCGTCTGTGCCAGAACTGATGCCAACGTTCTACTGTTTTTGCTGTCTAACAGAGTGCTATGTTTGAGCTCATTGCTTTTACATTAATTGGTCTATTTATTTCCACATTTGGTTGTTTTCTCTATTTTTCTGCTCATCCTAATCTTATTTATTGTCTGTATCATTGCATAGTCTCTTTGTCCTTATTCTGTATCACTGTTTCTTGCTCTGCCTTTTTCTTTGGCACCTACACAATAGTCTATTATTTATCTGTCATTTTATGCATTAGTTTCTCAGAGAGGTGCAATGTCGGCTCATCAAACAGATGGCTTTATTGTTGGGTATCGTTTCTTGCTTTCTGTTTCTGAGTCATCAAGTGAAAAGCCTTTCAACTCTCAGGGTACACATGCCCACACATGCCTAAACAAGATGTACTGTAGCCTCATGACTAGAAAAAAAGGTTGAACCAAAGTCCACTACACTTAATTATGCTACAGCTAATTTAAAAGCATTCACAATAATCAAATTCCTAGAATGGTGCAACATACAAATGGGCACGTGTACAGTATGTAATAAAGCTGACTAATTTGATGAAAAGATGTGTTAGATACTCTTTAATGCATCGGAAGACTTCATCAGTTATTTTCCACGCTCTCCGTTGACCCAGCACCATTTTTTACCACAGATTACTCATCTTGATCTAAAGCCATCAAGAGGCTCTCCATCCTTGGCAACTTCTTTGACAAATCTGATGGCTTTTATTTTAGCAGCCGCAGTGATTCCAAGTAGTATGAGATGAGGAATGTCAAAAGTTAACCCCAAACATCTTACTTTTATTGACTTACAGTAAGCCCACCATCCCTTACTTTCAGCACTCTTCCATCAATTCCTGAAATTTGGCACATTGACTCTTATTCACTATTTCAGTGTGGTGTTTCCACTCTATCATTGCCAGTTGTTTTGACATCTCTGATAAAATAAACATGTTAAGCCGCAGAGATATTGGCATAATACAGGCAGGGAAAATGAACAGCTTGCCCAGATCAATTCTAGAGTGCCAATCTGATGCCTTGTTGAGCAGGCTTGCTGGTGTTCTGGGCTGCAGTTGAGGATCTCACCAGTGACCTACTTGCTAGGAGAACAATGCTGCTTGGTGATGATCAGGACATTAAAAAATGCTTCCAATCATGGCCTTAAGCATGACTCTCCTGAAAGTTTTCCTTCAAGAAGTGGTGCAACAGAATTTCAAACATAGTAAGGCATGTGTGCATGTATTATTGTACCATATATAATTGCTATTTGGGTAAATATTTATTTTTGCATCTTGCAATACAGACATTCTATCAGTTGTGATATGAACATCCTGAATGTTTCCAGGGTGACATTGCAATCTAGTAAATAGCATTGCTACCTCACAGCTCCAGGGTCCCCCATTTGATTCTGAGTTTGGGTCACTGGCTCTGTGGAGTTTAGCATGGTTTCCTCATGTGGGGGTGGGCAAGTGGATTGGTTTGAGTTAACTGCCTGATGCCATAATATAGACTGGAAATTCATAATGCCATAATATAGACTGGCACCCCATCCAAGCTGTACCCCACCCCCCCTCACCCATTCCTGAGGATGAATGCATCAATAAACACATCCTTATTATTTTATTTTCTGAGATTGTTTCAAGACAGAAACCACTGAGGCACATCTCCCAGCTTCCATAAGACGAATTAGAGGTTATAATACCAATGGGAATCCAATGTCAACAAAAGTATTTCAGTTTCTTCCACGCGTTGGAAACGTTTCATTGAGCAAAAGAACCGTACCATTTTTCAAGCAGGCAGGAGTTCAAAAATGGCTGCATTGTATTTGCGGTTAAAGCACTGGCTTTGGGAAAGGCATTCCTCTCTTTCTTTCTCTCATTCTGAGACAGTATTTCCTCTCCAGTCTAAATGCAGTGGTGCTGGTTATCCACTTTCTTTGAGCTTTCTTTGATGCACAGTGCTTCACTTAAAGATGAGTGAAAGCCCTGACCTCACTGCTAGGATAAAAATATACCCATCAATTATTCCTCACAATGACTTCAGGAAGAGCCAGAGTGAAAGAATAAATAAAAAAAAATTTCTGAGAGTTTTACTTCAGAAAAGTTAATATTTGAATGAAACTGTAAATAATCCAAAGCTACACTTCCAGCAAATCTTGCAATCTTAAAAAAAAAAAAGATCATAATAACAAAAACAACAAAAAAAATATAGCTATACAGAATCAATGTCTTAAAAAAAAACCAGTAAAATGTTTCTACTTAGACAAACAGTATAAAAAGCCGTAACCAGTAATAAACTACACAATAAACTGAGGTATAGCTTGTAGAACCTTTTGACAAAATTGTGAGAAAAAGCAGTAGCATACAGATACATTATGTGATAGTGTATGGAAACAATGTAGAAAAGAACCCTGGTTTCCCCAAATTGCCTGGGTTTGTTATGAGTTGTTATGCTATGCTAGTGTTTCCTATGCAGTGTCAATCAATGAGGAGAACAAGTGAATGTAAAAGTTTAATTCAAATCAAAGCATGTACTGCCATCCAGTGGTAAGGCTAGATATTGCAGTCAAACTATTTCAGTCTAGTTGTCATATAACCCTATAATGAAATAACGATTGTCTGAGCGTGTTTATTTGAACAGTATGAGTGTGTTATGAGGTTTGAATTCGTATAAAGGTGTTGCATGTGATTATGTCAATGTGAGTGTGTAATGAGGTTTTTTTTATTGTGTATTAAGGCGTTCATAGTTTCGGAATGAGTGTTTAAGGTTTTTAGTATGTACTAAGATGGTCAGGGTATCAGTGTGAGTGTGTAAAGAGGTTATTTAGTGTGTATTAAGGTGTTTAGAATGTCGGTCTGGGTGTGTAATGAGGTTTTGTGTGTGTATTAAGGTGTTGGTATTGCACTCTGACTATACTGGTCTAGTTGTCATGTAACTCTTATATCAAATTTAATGAATATCTATAAGTGTGGGTCATGGTCCTATACAGCTTGTGTAGCGTCCTATGAATTTGTAATCATGAAAACTCGTTTATTAAAGAGATGAGAAACTTTTACAATGTTCTTGCTTTAAAGAGCTCATCTAATGAAAAGTTCTTGACAAGCACATACTGGTTTTAAAATCATGGTATTCAATTCCAGATACTATGGTGTTAAACTTTTCAGAGCGTGATTTGGTTTCCTCTTCACCCTGTTTCACACACACACACACACACACACACACACACACACACACACACACACACACACACACACACACACACACACACACACACACACACACACACAGACACACACACAGACAGTGATAAGTGTAACAATAATGGTCCAGAATTCCAGTTTGGTCAATTGCACAACACAGAAAATCAGTGTACGCAAAAATGTCTACAGATAGAAACATGAGATTTAGCTGTAATAAAGCTGACCTTGGCTGGTGGCACTAAAAGTTGGCATAGTTTGTGCACCACAGTTCTCAGACAATATATTTTTTTGTTTTCTTAAAAAAAAAAAAAAAAAAAAAAACAGAAAACAAAATACATTGAAGATCATGCATATATCACAATCCAGACCAAAATGTATATACCCAACAAATAATATTTGTTTACTGGTTTGAATTCCCTGATAGTTCTGAACTCTTATGGCAAGATCCATGTCTACTACCAGTCTTTATTAATGCCTTAAGAATTGTTTAAAATGTACAGGTTTGAGTCTGTCCTTAGCTATTCAGAGTATGCCAGCTCAAACCTGAGAAGCTGTTTTTGTTTGTGTTCCCGTTTCTGCTGCATGTTGTTTATTTCCTGAGCACGCCGTTCCCCCCGCCGACAGGAGGAACGCTGACGTGTCTGACTCAAAACATCTCGGAAAGTAAGTGAGTCTTCTGTGTGCAAGTTAAGGAAAATGAGCAGAGAACTGGAATTCATGCAGCATGCTTTGCATACACACAAGTAAGGCAACAGTAATTAACTTAGGAGGCGTAGTGCCTCAGCATCACTGATCATATAGAATATAAGTAAGATAGCTAGTTTAATCATTAAGTTTATTGTAAATAAATGTTCAGTTATATGTTGCAAATATAAATGTGGATTTCATTGCGGTATGTGTATTGAAGTGTTGACAGTGTGTGTTGTGACTCTGTGAGTGTTGAAAGTGTCTGTAGTGATAGAGTGTTTATTAATTTCCAGCATGTGAGCATGTGACACTCACCGTGTAAGTGTATATAAAGAGGTATTGAATGTGTGTATTTCAAAAGTGCAAGTGTGTAACGAGGTTCTGAATTTATATTAAGGTGCTGAATGTGGATATTGACAGTGTGGTGATTGTGTTGTGTGAGTGTGTAATGAGGTTTTAAGGGGAATTAAGGATTTTAGGGTGTTGGTGTGAGTGTGTATTAAGGTTTTGAGTGTGTATTAAGGTTTTAGGGTGTTGGTATGAGTGTTTATTAAGGTTTTGAGTGTGTATTAAGGTTTTAGGATGTTGGTGTGAGTGTTTATTAAGGTTTTAAGTGTGTATTAAGGTTTTAGGATGTTGGTGTGAGTGTTTATTAAGGTCTTAAGTGTGTATTAAGGTGTTCAGGGTGTTGGTATGAGTGTGTGTATTGAGGTTTTGAGTGTGTATTAAGGTGTTCAGGGTGTCGGTGTGAGTGTGTATTAAGGTGTTTATGGTGTTGGTATGGGTGTGTATTAAGGTTTTAGGTGTGTATTAAGGTTTTAAGTGTGTATTAAGGTGTTTATGGTGTTGGTATGAGTGTGTATTAAGGTGTTCAGGGTGTTTGTGTGACTGTTTATTGAGGTTTTGAGTGTGTATTAAGGTTTATAGGGTGTTGGTGTGAGTGTGTATTGATGTTTTGAGTGTGTATTAAGGTGTTTATGGTGTTGGTATGAGTGTGTATTAAGGTTTTAAGTGTGTATTAAGGTGTTTATGGTGTTGGTATGAGTGTGTATTAAGGTTTTGAGTGTATATTAAGGTGTTTATGGTGTTTGTATGAGTGTGTATTAAGGTTTTAGGGTGTTGGTGTGAGTGTGTATTGAGGTTTTAAGTGTGTATTAAGGTTTTAGGGTGTTGGTGTGAGTGTGTATTGAGGTTTTAAGTGTGTATTAAGGTTTTAGGGTGTTGGTGTGAGTGTGTATTGAGATTTTGAGTGTGTATTAAGGTTTTTAGGGTGTTGGTGTGAGTGTGTATTGAGGTTTTGAGTGTGTATTAAGGTGTTCAGGGTGTTGGTGTGAGTGTGTAGTGAGGTTTTGAGTGTGTATTAACAGGGTTCATATACATTTTTACTAATAATATTCCATGACTTTTCCAAGACTTTGAGGTAAATTTTCATGACCTAATGTTTTATGAAATGTCTATGTACTGTATACATGTTAAGTACATATTTAACATGGATTTTTCCTATTATTTAAGCATGGGTGTGTTACACCTGGTTGCTGTCATAAATCTTCTTGATAGGCAGGGAAATCGTGGAACAGCTTATACAAGCTAAAAAATCGTGTTTAACTTCCTATCTGGTGGATTTACACCCATTTCTGAATGCACTGAGTAGTATGTGCAACCCACACGAACCAATGTTAATTAGAGACTTTAGCGCATCATTTTACACTTGCTTCTGAGGTATTTTGGATACTTTCCAATTCATGTTTGGACAAGATTCTTGATTCCGATCTCTGAAAGCAAGTTATTGATTTTTTCAGCAACGTCTTGAGCTGATGAATGGCCCATAAACTCTAAACCGATGTATTTAGTCTTCACCTCGGACCCGTCCCTTAGCCTGACATGCGTGTCTAACTGTTTGGACTGTAAATAGTGATTCAGGTTTTCATCAAATAACATAGACACTTTGATTTGATATGGCTGCCAAAGACCGATCGAAAAGTACATAAATATTTGCACTTGCGTTCACCGCATACAATGCTATCTTCCTGTCTGGGAACAGCATGAAAAATCTTGTGTCTTTACAAGGCTTGTAAGAATAGTACAAATTAGCCACCTTTAGTGCTCACAGTACCTCTGCAGTTAGGGTTTTCTTTCTTGATACGCCATTTAAAATGGTCTCTTCTTTTATAGGGGATGAAAGGGAAGCATTGCAGCTGGGAAAGGGCGTCAGTCACATGGGTGAAAAATCCGGTGATTGGGTTGGGAGCTGTCGGGCACGCAGCTGCAGCAGCAGACTGGTGCTTTGCACCTTTAGCGTGGTCCGATGTCTCTCATGTTGAACATTCGAAAAGTTAAACATTGTACACAGTGTACATTTTGCACATCCCGGGTCTTGGTCTCTTTCAATTTAAACCTTTTCATCATTAAGCCAATGAGTTTAATAAATCTGCATTTTCCTGGCATTGTGTGAGTTTACTACATAAGTACTAGCTGCAAGTACGAGTTGTCGCAACCCCCTGTGGAAAAAGGCACGTGAGGTGAAAGAAATTTCCAAGACTTTTCCAAAACTTTGCGGGTTTATTTTATTTTTCCAAAATCTTTTCAGGCCTGGAAATTGCTATTTAAAAATTCCATGAAAATTTTTTCAGGCTATTCATGTATGCAAATGTATTGTCAAAAAAAAACCACACGACGCATGTCGGTCATCACACACAATATGTGTATCCAAACTTATTATTTTTTACATTTTTATTATCAGAGACTCTTCGGTTATGGATATCGGCAGTCTGTTTTCTAGTATATTTCTATCTGAACCCTGAAGGCAATGCATACACATACAATGCACACAGATACACACACAAACACTTGCATGCACACACACAGACCATTCTGTTTTGCTGGTCTAAAGAAAACTAGCAAAGCTAGCGATGCATAGGTGACGAGTGGTATACGAGGTGGTATTATAAAGTTTCGAGACTAGTCAGTGTGCCAAACCTAAGTGCATGTTCAGGTTGTCAGTGTGTTTGTGTAGTGAGGTTTTGGATGTGTATAAAGGTAGTCAAGGTATTGGTGTGGGTGTGTTGTGAGGTTTTGGGTGTGTAGTACGGTGTTTAGGGTGTGAGTGTGTATTGAGGTTTTGAATGTGTATTAAGGTGTTCAGGGTGTTAGAGTGAGTATGTAATGAGGTTAAACTAACACTTTCCAAGTTTGCTTTGTTAAAGAAAAAAAAACCTCAACAGAGTTGAAGATATAACTCATACATAGATATATTTATTGCTAAAAACTCAAAGCACTTTTGTACGTCGCTCTGGACAAGGGCATCTGCTAAATCTGCTCTATTGACCTTAAAACCTGGCGGTAAAACTTACAATTAATGGTCTGGTCCCTGGGGACGCAGTTTCGATGCGCACTGCCGCGATTGTAAAAAATAAACGATGAACATGCAGTTGGTTTTGGCACACTAACTAATGATGGTCGGTGCTCCCCATATCATGTGTGCATGCAGCCTTGTGCTGCCATCTGTTGGAATGTTACAAAACTACTCTTGAAGCTTTTTGATACCACCTAGTATACCACCCGCCACAAAACATCTGAATCTACCAAATATTTGTTTAATATTGTGTATATTGTGTATGTATATCTAATATCTAATATAGAGCACACCAAGCTCTCTGCTGCCCTCAAGATCATTTTACTCACTAATTTAGGATTGAGCATGCTTTTAACTGATATCAAAACTGAAGGCAGACTCAGAAATACCCAAAACTGTAGCCGAATGCGGTTGCAGTGAAGGTTTGGCAAAGCATCTCAAGGTAGGAAACTCAGCATTTGATGATTGTTATGAATGTAGGATCACAAAGTAGCTGAATATTTCAATAAAAATCCTTTGTAGTCAATAAAGGTTGATTCTTGAAGAACATGAGGGCATTTCATTTCATCGCAGGGATGATGTATTTTGAGATACCACTCTCCTTCTTCTCTTTTTTTCTCTGTAAGAAGTTGCTGCTCTAGTTTGCCTCCAGGGCTTCAAAGTCCCATTGCTTATAGACTTCAGGAGCAGGACAGAGCCCTGGGGAGAGAAAAAGACAGGAAACTGACACCGAAATACAATGCTCTGTAGAGACTAAAAGGCACTCGATTCAATAACAGCTCCTTTGACCTAAATATGTGTGAACTCCAATACTCAGTGCAACAGTTCACACAAGACCGGCTCATTCCATTCCCTTTCGACATGCATGATAAATCTAAGCCTGATTTATTGCTTCAACACTTTTTTAGAACCCAAGTAAGTCAGTAATTCTATCGCAGGTCTCTCCTCTCTGATCTTCTGTCATTGATATGTTAAATTAAAGCAAATGTGCTTCAGATGTGTGTTCAAATGAGCAAATACCTTTAATAATATATTGCATTTTGGAAATGCAATGCCACAGTTTATTGTAGTTTTACTATCGACCTTGTCTTTTCTGTTTTGCACAGGAGAATTAACACCTGCTGATTTTAGGCCTGTTTTCGATTCTGAACTGACTTAGATAGAGGCATTAGATTGTGTCTAGCAGAACAGAACTGTACTAAGACCAGTAGTCATCACCAATCAAATCAAATCAAATTTTATTTGTCACATGAACATACATACAGAGTACGACATGAGGGAATAGGAAAGGGAGAAAAAAATAAACTAAGAAAAAAAAGGCAGATAAATAAAGTATAAAACTATATAAAATATAAAATATATAAAGATATATATGAGAAAAAAGGTGTATATACAAAGTATGCTTATGGCAGTAAACAGTAAAAATTTTAAGTGGTTTATGTGATTGTCTTTAAAGTGACCGTGTGCGGTATGGTGTGGTATAAAGTATAAAGTGCACTGTGCTGTGCAAGTCCAGAGCTAAAGTGACAGTCCAGAGTTTAGTGTCGTAGTGCGAAAAGAAAAATATGTGCAGAGAAAAAGTGTGATGATGGCGAGAGTGGACCAGTTTTTAGATCCTGGGAACAAACATACTTATAAAGAACATATTCACTTTTAATCACCACTTTATCTGTGTAAAGCTGCTTGGAGACAATGTTCATTGTTAAAAGCGCTATACAAATAAAAATAAATTGAATTGAATTGTTTCCTGGTTTAAACTCCGAATGGCCTCCAGGAAGAAGCTCCTCCTCATTCTCTCTGTGTTCGCTTTCAGGGAGCGGAATCGTTTCCCTGAAGGTAACAAAGAAAAGAGTCCACTGTGGGGATGGCTGAGGTCCTTCACAATCTTCCTGGCTCTGGTCCGGCACCGCGTGCTGTAGATGTCCTGCAGGTTAGGGAGCTCGGTGTGGATGGTACGTTCAGCTGAACGCACCACCCTCTGGAGGGCTCGTCTGTCCTGCATGGTGCTGTTCCCGAACCAGAAAGTGATGCTACCCGTCAGAACGCTTAGAATGGTGCAAGTGCAAAAAGTCTTTAGCACCTGAGAGGGAATTTTAAAGTCCCTTAAGCGTCTCAGATGGTACAGACTCTGCCAGGCCTTCTTTACCAGGTTGTTGGTGTGACAGGACCCAAGACAGGTCCTGTGTGATGTGAACAGCTAGGTAACGGAAACTGTCCACTCTCTCCATTGGGGTCCCGTTGATATTTAGCGGTTGGTATGACCGCGCCTGCTTCGTGCTAAAGCCCACTATTAACTCCTTAGTCTTGCACCACTACATACAACATTATTTGAATATAATATAAATATATTTAGTTAATTATTATTTATTATATAATATTAATAAAATCTTAATAATTAATGATTATATAAATAGTATGATATGATTATTAATTATTATTTCATTTAAACATTTAAATTAATGTAATTCAAATAATTAGCAGACAAGATGTATAATAAGAGGGAATTATCTGAAAAAAAAACATTAAAACTTTTAACACAATAATTTTTTTAACAGATACAATTTATTTTTTTTTATATAATAAAAGCAGTATAAAAAATATGAATGTAGTTTATGGTGTTTTAAGTTTAACCACCAGTCCTGTGGTAGAGCACAAAGCCGTGAGAAAATCCAGATCATGGAAACAGCATGACTGAGGGAAGCAGCAGGAGAAGCAGCAGAACAGCATCTGACTCAGAGTGCTGGGAAAATCCTGACCCAAAACACCACTAAGCATCTGAATAGAGTGTGTCACCAGAGTAATACAATCCTACCTGTTTAGTTACATCTATTAAATGTATTAAGTCTTTCAAATATTAATAAAAGTATCATTTAATTATTGTCAAATTTTACTTGGTTAATCAAAACCTATAACACACATCTTGTCCGAACAATTGTCTGACGTTTAATTACCCCAGCAATAAAGTAAATTTGTTTATACACATGAAACAATTAAAAAACACAATTAAAACACTAAAAAATAAACATACTGTTTACTACACATTATATATTAGCACATTTAAACTTAAATTCAGCATTGCTAATGTGTGTTCTGTGACATTTTATGCTTATTTCATATTTGACTGCATCGGTACACTATACACTATATGGAATAAAGTATTGGGACTCCCGACTTTTCCAACCATATGATTTCCCAGGCCTCCTCCCCCTACATCAGAACCTGACTTTACTCCTCACCCTTGCGGCTAAATGAGCACAAATCTCCACAACAGGGGTGGCCAACCAGTCAGAGACCAAGAGTCACATTTTTTACTGTGTTACCGCAAAAAGCCACATCATACATATGGGTACATCACCCATCCCTTCCTCTCTCTCACACACACACACACACTGTCAGTTCAACCAAGTCCACAATCCAAAATATAATAATTTACAATAACGTTTTTCTTTTACTATGCATGTTGCTTAGTGGAACTTCTGGCATTCCAGGTCAGAGTGCAACTGTGATTCAATAGCCGTGTTAATGTCCGATATTCTGTGTTCAACAGTGTGGAGGGAAAGTTGGACGTCTGATACAATGCGTTTTAGTTTGTCGTTTTTAGAAGAGAAGATTTCAACACCTTCACTGAGGCATTATTTAACGAACTCCTATTCATTGTATGGCTTTTTAACCCGTGCAATGTTCCAAGCCAAATTTAATTTTCCAAGCCAAATTTAAAGCTAAATTTGTGGGAAAACTGTATCTGCTTTTCTGCCTGACTTTTCAAAGTGACCAACTTGTGCTTGTGAAGTTCAGTCCCTTTTGGAAATTCCTGGTTGATGTTAGCATGGAGTGAGCTGAAGTGGTGCTGAAGATTTGAAATGCGCTAATGACGCCTGACATGAGGCAGAATGACTTGCCATTACATTCAACATGATAAATATAAACTCTCCCACTCTGTTAAAAACGTCCTGTGTTCATCTTCATATTTTCCTTTTGTTGTGCATTTTTTCCTGCCATTTTGAAAGCGAACTTGACACAGACTGTTTACTTAAAATTTAAGTAAACAATTTGCTTATAGAAGTTTGTGTTTGTGTTTTTATTTTTAATGTGCGTGTTCACTTCGCTTGAGTTCAATATGGTATTTTCGTCAAATGTGCATGTGCGTGAGATGAAAATACGGCAAAGTTTCCCAGTAGGGGCAAGATCATTTAAGTTCTAAAAATACCGTATTGTACTCAAGCGAAGTGAACAAACACAAACTTCGATATGAATGTAAGAGCCGCATGAAACCAGGCAAAGAGCCGCATGCGGCTCGAGAGCCGCGGGTTGGCCACCCCTGCTCCACAACCACAGTCAGAAAATTTTACTTACATTATAATCCAGTTAGCAAATAAAGAATAAAATACACCATATTATGTTAAGTCCTTAATCCCAGCACAAGGTTCAGGTTACTCAAGTTAGGAGAATTTGCTTGGTATAATAGTGTAGACAACCTGAAAGAAAACCATGCCACTGTTAGATGAGAGGTTCTGGGTCAGAATACTGATGTAATTCTTTGCAATCTGGCCAAAAAGTTGATCCTTAGCTTTCCTGTTGGGCTGGAAAAAGAGAGAGAGAGAGAGAGATTTGGGAAAAGATTGGGAAAGAGTGTGGATAGTCACTCAGAATGATAATTTAGGCCCTAAACAGTGCCGCAGGTGATGGTGCAGAAAGCTACAGTGCAGAAAATCTGTCCCCTGGTGCCTCCTCTCGCTCTGACACGCATGTAGGGAAAGATTTATTACCATATTGCTGATGCTTATCCAATCATTGAATCTGGAAGCCATAAAATTGACTTCTCACGCTTCCCTTAAATTAAAACCTTGACCTAGAAATATCATTTCTAACTTTTCTCAGCATAAAAAAACCCTACCTGAAAGTTCTCCATGAAGATCCACCAGAACGAACCGATGACGAAGTGTTCCACAGTGGAGGAAGTCAGAATATTACAGAAGACAGCCTATAAGCTGGGCTACAGAACACAATTGTGCACACACACACACACACACACACACACACACACACACACACGTGTGCGCGCATGCAAGACAAGCACAGAACTTGCTCCCAGTGCTAGAAATCTTGCTTTGAAAACTTCACTTTTTGTGTAATTTAATACTGAATTTAAATACTCAATGTTATGGAAATCTGATTTGATAAATACATATTAAATTTTTGCTGATAGTGCTGACTGTGCCATGTGAGTGGCTGTGGTCATCTTCTCCTACCTAGACAGAATTGGTTCTGCACAGGTTTGAGATGACCAGTCAGAAGAACTTTGCATTGATTTGCAATGCCCTTTAGGAGGGCAAGTGGAGCTAAACCATGCCAGTGACCACCCTCCACAGACTTCTCATTACTGTTTCCTACATCTCTATAAACCAGTGCCAGTTGTGTTTGCACAACTCTCACATGTGTTTGTCTATTTATTGATGTCTTTGCTGTAGATCTAAATTCAGATGTCACAGTTCCTGTTGAGATGCAGCCAGGTGAGATGCAGCCTTCTGTACTGAAGCTCCTGGAATCAGTGCACTAAATTATTTTCCCTTGATCGCCATCTGGGCTCAGCATTTTTGGACATGCCTCAGAGAATGGTAATTGTGCTAATACTTCAAATATATCATACACTGTATATTATACAAAATAAAACATCATACAAAATAATATATCATACAAAATATATTATCCTTATTGGGTGAACTACTGAAGACAGAATAATCATAATAAAAAAAATGTTTTATTGGAATTTTAATAGAATTGCAATTTCCTGACCACATGATGGAATGATTTGCAATAATGTTGCAATTATGTTTATCATGCTGTGTACTTGCAGAATTCCTCATTATTATTATTATTATTATTATTATTATTATTATTATTATTATTATTATTATTATTATGCTGATTGTACTGCTCATCTTTCTGGTTTGCCCCACTAGAACACATCCTTCATACAGTCATATAATTAAAAAAGCACCTTGTGCACTAGGTGGCGCTGTGCCCGTATGACACGTGTGACGATAGCTCTGTAAGCAGTGTTGTGGTGCAGGGGTACTGGAATATCACCAAACTTTGAAAACTTGTACAGTTCCACCATCTTAGGAATGTCATCCATCTTCTTCACACACACACACACACACACACACACACACACACATACACACACACACACACACATATATATATATATATATATATATATATATATATATATATATATATATATATATATATATATATAATTATAATTATAATAATATTACATAATTATATTTTACATATATATATATATATATATATATATATATATATATATATATATATATATATATATATAATCGTATATATATTCAATATACTGAGTATATCATTAAGAAATATCTATCCTATGGATTTATATATACAGTATATACACAATTATATTTAAAAATGTTTTATACTGTATGTATGCACCCATGGTAGTCTGTTGACCCCGTATTTGTTTTTACTCATTTATTCACAAAGGTCAGTTAAAAACAAAATTAATCAACTAATTAATAATAATAATAATAATAATAATAATAACAATAATAATAATAATATAACCAGGGATTAATTCATATACATTGTTGACATTGCAGCTTATTAACCTGCTTGAAAATATGCAATTCATGCATTCAGACACACAGACACATACAGAATGCTGATGCAGCCCCTGTGGCCTCTAACCTTTTCAGTGGCCATGTTGTTCTTCCATAGAATTGACCAGGGAATACTGTGGGGCTTCTCTCTCTTGCCTGTAGTGATAACAAACACACACACACACACACATAGAAAAGAAATAATTGAAGCAGGAGCAGTTTAAGATATAGTGCACAACTCTAGGAGTGTGTACAGAGCAGACAGCATGTCACTTTGTCAATTTGTGTATTTCTAACACTTCATTGACCTCTTCAATTATCATCAGTAGCATTCTTAAATACGGCAACAATAACAGGACAAACAAGTATAACATTTCTATAGGATAAATACATGATACATACAGTTTGATGCCACTTGTTATTAATTTTAAACTCTATGTGGTTCTTTATACTTGCCATTTGCAGTAGACTCCTGGTGGCCATTTGTATCATCACCGCTGATCTGAAACACACACGTAACAGCACACAACTGTTGAGTATAATTATGTAATATCTAGTTTCTAGAAATGTGGTAGATTTACCCATAATCAAATAAGGTCTTGCTGATTACAGACCAGGTTATCCTGATATTCACTGTTTATCAGATACTGCCACCAACTCCTGGACTATAATCATGGCAAAAAAATACAGTTATTTACTTTGGATCCTGACATGTTCTCCAGCTGTGAATGCAGAGGGAAATTAAACTGAGCTGCATGTAGAATGCCAACTAAGCAAAGCAGTGAAGCCCTAGGGCAGTGTGTGTGTTTGTGGGTAAGGCAATCTGCAGTTTGTGTTTTTGTGTGTTAAGCAAGATGAAGTACCAAGTTTTTCATAAAAACATCATAAACTGCCAGTCTGCAAGACAAAACAGGAGTGGCTTAGGAAAACTCTGTGAGTATTCATTAGTGGCCCAAACAGAGTCCTGAACTCGAAAGAACATCTCTGAAAAGACCTGGATGTAGCCATACATCCAACCTGAGCGAGCTGGAGAGAATTGGCCTTGAGGAACTTAAAACACTGAACTGAATTACTGTATAGCAGACTTGTTGTTAGGACATGGGTGGCTGCAGAAAATTATGCACTGTGTGCTCTAGGATATTTGTAGGATACTATTACAGAATGTTTGTTAACAAAAAACGAAGGAAAACTTTTTACGAACAACTTGTGGTTTTGAGTAAGCAATAATTATTTTGCCTCAATGCTTTGTGTAGTCTATTTAACTACACACGGAGCATTGTGTTTCCCGCTGAGCGCTCTGGACAGGTACACACATGAAAAAATGGAGAAACGTGGAGAAAACAGCGAGGGGCAGGAAGAAGATTCATATGGAAGCCCGTTTCCACTACATAAAAATAAAAGTTAGCCTAGTACTGACTGTTTTTCTTTCAATTGCGACTTTATTTCTCATGTTCTGACGTTATTTCTGGCAATTCCTCTTCTTTTTTTTCTCGCAATTCCGATTTTATTTTTATTTATTTATTTTTTTTACCAATTAGGCAGCGTCACCCCCTATGTAATGGCAAAAGGTTTTAAACAAAACCGAGGAACAAAATGAAATAGGCTACAATCAATAGAATCGTATGGTATCAAACTAAGCCTCGGTTCCCCGGAGAGAATTCCTTCTAACAATCAGTTCTGTTGGAGTTAAACAGAGGAGGCCTCGTTTATACACCAACAGTTTCAAACCTCAGGCTGACAACATGGTTACCGGTGGATGCACCAGAATTATTGGATGTTTACGAGAAAAAAAAAAGTCATAATTGCATTGGAATTGTAAGAGAAATAGTCGGAATTAGGCAATTTTGGTGGTGGAAATGGGCTTCCATAGGATTCATATAATAAACATTGCTCTTTAATAAAGGAAAAGTGCTTCTTAACCAATTACTTGAATAATCGTTGGAATAATTGGTAGAATACTCAATTACCATACAATAGGTACAACCCTATATAATATCCCACAAAAGTGAGTACACCTTATACATTTCAACAACCGTTGTAGTAGATCTTTTTGAAGCAGCTTCTGCACCTGACGTTCAGCACGAGGACTCAACTTCTAAGATTGACCCTTGCGAGACCTGTTCTGAGTGAAACCCATCTTGGAAGACCTTTGTATGGCCCTGGCCACTGTACTGTAACTCAGTTTCAGGATGTTACTTATCACCTTATGGCTTGGGGCATCTTTGTAGAGAGCAATAATTCTAATTCTCAAATCCTCAGAGATTTCCTTGCCATGAGGTGCCATGTTGAACATCCAATGGTCAGTATGAGTGAACTGTACTTAAAGTACCAAATTTTAACAGCTATAATACAAGATACACAAATTTGTATGGTCTTGTCAAGGGGACAAAAACGATTAATAGGACATGTGGCTTTGCATGGTTAAAGGACGTACAGCTGTTATCACTTAAAATGTACTTACTTTTGTTACCAGCTATTATGAAGATGGCTGTATGTTGAGTTATTTTCAGAGGACAGTAAATCTGTACTGCTATACAAGCTGCACATTGACTACTCTAAATATATCCAGGATGCATTTCTATAGTATTGTCCCTTGAGAAGATCTACTAAAATGGTTGCTGAAATGTGAGGGTTTTGTGTGTGTGTGTATATATATATACATATATATATATATATATATATATATATATATATATATATATATATATATATATATATATATATATAAAATTCCCAAAATACAAGAATTTTCATATTGTCATGTCATTAAGGAGATTAGAAGTGTTAATTACACATACTGAAGCAGTGTCATGAACAAGTGTGAGCTACCTGTACAGAGCTGCTGTTTCTTTGCAGCAAAGGAAGATGGGGAATTTCCTTACTTTGACTCCCCGCGGTCCCCACCAAACATGCTAACACACAGAGTTGAGGAAGATCCAATAAAATGGAAATTTGTGTTCTAAAAGGCTTGAAGTCCAGCACAGTTGCGGATTAACCTGCTATGACTTGTTTTACATTTTATTAAATTGTAACTCTAAAACAATTGGGAACATCAGAGGGAACTTAGATTTAGCTCAGCTTGTGCAGGTATCCACTTATTTGGATGTGAGAGTGATCAATTTATCTGTGACACAATAATGGGCAGTAATTAGTAGAATGTCTGTAAGCACATTCATTTCTTTTATAATTACTTTTACACATATATGGCACCCACTTGGTCTTCATTTCATCCTAATTTCACTCCTTAAGGATACAGACAGGAGAAAGTGATGACTCGCACGTTTGTCTCACAGTCATGGAGTTCTCTCTGTCATCCTCATGATAGACCATGACAGGCACACGCAGTGTGTTTACCCCGAATACTGCACTCTGTGTAGAAACATGGCACCTAAGGCAAAGAAAAGAAAAGAAGCAAGTCCTTGAGGTATCAAATATAATATAATATAATATAATATAATATAATATAATATAATATAATATAATATAATATAATATAATATGATATGATATAATATAATATAATATAATATAATATAATATAATATAATATAATATAATATAATATAATATGATTGATTATCTCAGGAGCAGCTAGTAAACACAATTTATTTTTTACAGTTTACAATTGATGAGTCGTGCATTTCACAACTAGGCCTTAAGTGGTGTCTGAATCAGTTAACCTCTTAATACCATCATTATGACACCATTGCTAAAGAAACCATCACTATTATACAGAAATGCAGTATAACTGAGTGCTGCATCACAGACAGATTTTGTATACAGTGAGAATGAATGCCATTACAAAAACAGGAAACTCACTTAACACAATTCAACAGTCTCCTTTCACTGCAGCCACAGCTGCACCACCCACATACAGTATATTAAGAGTTTTTTTTTTTTCTTATTTGGAACAATACTGAAAACATGGACTGGAACAATGTCCTGTGGTCTGATGAGACTAAGATAAAGCTACCTGCATGCATGGTGGTGGTAGCATCATAGTGTGAGGCTGCATGAGTGCTGGTGGTACTGCGGTTTACAGAGGGAAACATGGATTCCAACATGTACTGTTACATTCTGATGCAGAAATTGGACCAAATGGCAGTTTTCTAACATGAAAGCAACCCCAAACACACCACCAAGATGACAACTGACTTGTTGCAGATGAATGTGATGGAGTGGTCGAATATGTCTCCAGTACTGAACATGTTCATTTAGGGTGTACTCACTTTTGTTGCTATTTAGACAATAATGGCTGTTTGTTGAGTTATTTTCAGAGGACAATCTGATCAGATACTGCTATACAAGATGCACACTTCTTTTGAGTTCTCCTATTAGGGGTCACCACAGTGGATCATCCATTTCCATACCCCCCTGTCCTCTACCAACTAAATGCATGTCTTCCATCACCACATCCATAAACCTCCTCCTTGGCTTCTTCTTTTCCTCCCTCCGGGTGGCTCCATCCTCAGCATTTTTCTACTGATATAACTCATGTCGCTCCTCTGCACATGTCCAAACCATCTCAATCGCGCCTCCCTCACTTTGTCTACAAAACGTCCTACATGCGCTGTCCTTTTAATAAACTCTTTTCTAATCGTGTCCATCGTTGTCACTCCCAACGGAAACCTAAACATCTTCAGCTCTGCTACCTCCAGCTCCACCTCCTGTCTTTAATCACTGCCACTGTCTCTAAACCATACAACATCGCAGGTCTCACCACAGTCCTATAAACTTTCCCTTTCACTCTTGACTTAAACCAGTCTGTCATTCCTACTGCACACTTCACTGCCACACATGCCACATATGTCACACTGTCCTCATACATGTCCTGCACCACCCTCACATACTTCTCTGACACACCAGACTTCCTCATACAATACCACAACTCCTCTTTTGGCACCCTGTCGTACGCTTTCTCTAAATCCACAAATACACAATGCAACTCCTTCTGACCTTCTCTATACTTCTCCATCAACATTCTCAAAGCAAATATTGCATCTGTGGTGCTCTTCCTCAGCATGAAACCATACTGTTGCTCACAGATGGTCACCTCTTCTCTCAGCCTGGCTTCCACTACTCTTTCCCATAACTTCATGGTGTGACTGATCAACTTAATTCCCCTGTAGTTACTGTATCGGTAGGAGAATGCTGAGGATGGTGCCGCAGGAAGAAGAAAAACAGGAAGGCCAAGGAGGAGGTTTATGGATGTGGTAAGGGAAGACATGCAGGACTAGACAGGACAGGGGGGTATGGTGACGGATGATCTGCTATATATATATATATATATATATATATATATATATATATATATATATATATATATATATATATATACAGAGAGTGCAGAATTATTAGGCAAATGAGTATTTTGACCACATCATCCTCGTTATGCATGTTGTCTTACTCCAAGCTGTATAGGCTGGAAAGCCTACTACCAATTAAGCATATTAGGTGATGTGCATCTCTGTAATGAGAAGGGGTGTGGTCTAATGACATCAACACCCTATATCAGGTGTGCATAATTATTAGGCAACTTCCTTTCCTTTGGCAAAATGGGTCAAAAGAAGGACTTGACAGGCTCAGAAAAGTCAAAAATAGTGAGATATATTGCAGAGGATGCAGCAGTCTTAAAATAGCCAAGCTTCTGAGCGTGATCATCGAACAATCAAGCGTTTCATTCAAAATAGTCGACAGGGTCGCAAGAAGCGTGTGGAAAACCAAGGCGCAAAATAACTGCCCGTGAACTGAGAAAAGTCAAGCGTGCAGCTGCCAAGATGCCACTTGCCACCAGTTTGGCCATATTTCAGAGCTGCAACATCACTGGGTGCCCAAAAGCACAAGGTGTGCAATACTCAGAGACATGGCCAAGGTAAGAAAGGCAGAAAGTCGACCACCACTGAACAAGACACACAAGCTGAAACGTCAAGACTGGGCCAAGAAATATCTCAAGACTGATTTTTCTAAGGTTTTATGGACTGATGAAATGAGAGTGAGTCTTGATGGGCCAGATGGATGGGCCCGTGGCTGGATTGGTAAAGGGCAGAGAGCTCCAGTCCGACTCAGGCGCCAGCAAGGTGGAGGTGGAGTACTGGTTTGGGCTGGTATCATCAAAGATGAGCTTGTGGGGCCTTTTCGGGTTGAGGATGGAGTCAAGCTGAACTCCCAGTCCTACTGCCAGTTTCTGGAAGACACCTTCTTCAAGCAGTGGTACAGGAAGAAGTCTGCATCCTTCAAGAAAAACATGATTTTCATGCAGGACAATGCTCCATCACACACGTCCAAGTACTCCACAGCGTGGCTGGCAAGAAAGGGTATAAAAGAAGAAAATCTAATGATATGGCCTCCTTGTTCACCTGATCTGAACCCCATTGAGAACCTGTGGTCCATCATCAAATGTGCGATTTACAAGGAGGGAAAACAGTACACCTCTCTGAACAGTGTCTGGGAGGCTGTGGTTGCTGCTGCACGCAATGTTGATGGTGAACAGATCAAAACACTGACAGAATCCATGGATGGCAGGCTTTTGAGTGTCCTTGCAAAGAAAGGTGGCTATATTGGTCACTGATTTGTTTTTGTTTGGTTTTGAATGTCAGAAATGTATATTTGTGAATGTTGAGATGTTATATTGGTTTCACTGGTAAAAATAAATAATTGAAATGGGTATGAATTTGTTTTTGTTGTTGCCTAATAATTATGCACAGTAATAGTCACCTGCACACACAGATATCCCCTAAAATAGCTAAAACTAAAAACTACTTCCAAAAATATTCAGCTTTGATATTAATGAGTTTTTTGTGTTCATTGAGAACATGGTTGTTGTTCAAATTAAATCCTCAAATAAAATTAATCCTCAAAAATACAACTTGCCTAATAATTCTGCACTCCCTGTATATATATATATATATATTTATTTTTTTTTTCAATAAGAGAAATCAGTTATAAAGAAAATGCATTAAGCCACATTCAGCATTAAGAATTTGTTATGTTTTGATGTTATGCTAGCTCTTATGCTTGCTGTGTTATCCGTTATGTTACTTATGGGATTTATGAAATAGCTGATAGCTAATACAAAAATATTAGGTGCGAATTAGGTAGCGCAACTACCTCCATAGAATACAAAAGCTCCGCCCACTTCTGGTCTGAAACTGCAGTGACGTATTGCATCTGCACTTTTGCAATTAGACATAAAACTAAACTTTCTTTCGGCTTCTCCCATTAGGGGTCGCCACAGCGGATCATCCGTATTCATGATCCGCATGTTTGATTTGGCACATGTTTTTACAGTGGATGCCCTTCCTAACGCAACCCTCCCCATTTATCCAGGCTTGGGACCGGCACTAAGAGTGCACTGGCTTGTGCAACCCTAATGGCTGGGGTTGGTTCCCTGACCGGGGATCGAACCCGTGCTGCAGCGGTGAGAGTGCCTCCTAACCACTAGACCACCAGGGAACCATAAAATAAGAAAAATAATAATACTAATGCCCTTTTATGTTTTCGTTTCCCTTTAATTTTATTTTCCTTGCATTCATGAAGAAACTAAAAAAAGTTACTTGGTTTTTCTGTAGTTGGGTTCTGGAGTATTAGTAGAAGGTAAAAATAAAATTTTCATTATTCAACTTGTCTTTTTGAATGAATGGAAGATACACAGAGCATTCTTATACTATATTGGATATTTCATTTCCAATTCCAGCTAAAGTAGAAATAGTTTAGTTGAAAGTCTTTTCACTTGTTGGGTAAATAGACAGCAAAAATAAAAAGGTCAGTTTTGAAGTCGATCTTAAATGTTAATTAAAGGTCTTAGATTTTGGCCCTCCTGGCTTTACATAAAGACACGTATCTTCTAAACCCATTTAAAACAAACTCTTCATTATTTAATTTAGCATAATTTTTTATTAGATTATAAAACCTTCAATTATAAAAGAATATCACACAGAGTAAGTACCGGTGTTGATTTAGCTCACAGTAAAGCAGCGACGTGGTGAGTTTTATTCGGTATCCATCCCAAGGTTTCCACGCTGCTCCTGAGGTTCTGCTTTAATGCTTGTGTTACTCGAAGGTCATCACTATAGAAACCAACTCCTCATGCCTCTCGGACGTGAAAGAACTCCGACATTTTGTAAGAAGCAAACGATATATTTGGCTTTATTAACTTTAAATCTGATTTTAGAGAGATAATAAAGTTGTCATAGAATAATGCGAACACACGGTATCATTTAGACATACTATTTGGCAAAAATACAGAAAATAAAAAGACTTTTGAAAGCTTTAAACGTGTGTTGCTTTTTTTTAAGCGACACCTGCAGGTGTAATAGAGTAAGTTATTCATTGTTGAGTTCCTCAACAATTTTAATATAGCTTCTTTTTTTTATATTATTTTATTTTTAGTATACAGGTTCCATGAAAAGAAACTAATTAAAAAAATTAATTTTTATTTTTAAATTAATAAAAAATTAAACTAATATATATATTGGTAAATATATTTTATTTACACACGTTTTTAGTTTACACACGTTTTTTATTATTATTTATTACAGCCGAATTCTGCAAATCGGACATTTTGAAAGTAAAAATACAAAATTATTGAGAAATGGCACTTATAACACAGGTCAAAGAGGAATATAAAAATATGTATCATTTCACATTTTATTTACCATTTTAATTTTTTTATTTACATGTATATTTTATATTAAAATATGAGGCACTGCATCATCACTGCCTCTTCTGACAGCAAATCTCTGTTAACACACATGTTTATTTTTTTAGTCAAGGAATTGAGATCTATAAATGGCTATAATCATATTCAATTTATTTTTTATATACTAGGTGGTATCAAAAAGTTTCGAGACTAGGTCAGTTTACAAGAAAGTACTTTATTTATCTACATTTACACACTATTGCCTTTAAAATGGTCCAATTGCACAGCAATACACCACTCCCAGGGTTCCTACCACTTTTGGAATATGTCCTAAAAGTTTTCTTTTTTTAAAGCGTGTCGAACACCTTCTTCGATTTGTGATGGATCTTCTCAATGGTGTAAAAATGTATACTTTTGAGCTGGATTTTCATCTTCGAAAAGAGAGCGGAGTTCGCAGAAGCCATGATGGCTCCCTTTCAGATGTGATGAACAGCTTCTACGTCTGTTTCGAAGTGCAGAACGATGTGACAGTGCGGAAGACCACCACTCCTTTCAACGACCAGGTGCTTTGTCTCTACACTGCTGACTTGAGGAAAACAGAGTCAACCCACAGAAAGCTGCAGGACCAGACAACATTCCTGGAGGACCAGACAACATTCCAGAGGATGTGCAGACCCACTGGCAAATATTCTCATGGACATCTTCAATACCTTGCAGTTGTCCCATCGTGCTTTATGAAAACGACCATCGTTCCTGTGCCAAAGAAACCATCTGTGTCCCGCCTCAATGACTACCAAAGGGACCATCAAAAGCATCCTGAAAAGCTGCATCACTGCTCGGTTTGGGAACTGCATCATCTCGGATCGCAACAGCGGAAAGAGAGGACGGCTAAGAAGATCATCAAGGTCTCTTTTCCTTCCATCATGTACATTTACACCACATTCTGCATCCGTAAAGCCATCAGCATTGTGTGTGACCACACACTCCTCACACACACTCTTCTGGAAAGAGGTACAGAAGCATTTAGGCCCTCATGTCCAGGCTGTGGAAATGAATGTTTTCCCACAAGCCATCAGACTCAATATTAAGGAACTGGACTGATACACACACAAAATCAAGAGAGAAGAAAATAAAAGAAAAGCCCTGTTTGCACAAACTGTTTTTTGTTTATCTTCCCTTCCCTTATTTTGTACTGAATGTTGCACATGTGTACTTTGTGTTGTTAGTTTACAGCTATGTGTACTTTTGTGTTCCTTGTATTCCTTTTGTTAATTTATGTGGTTTGCTGTAGCACCTTGGTCCTGGGGAAACGTTGTTTCGTTTCAGTGTGTACTGCACGGTATATGGTTGAAATGACAATAAAGTTGACTTGACCAAATGGTTTTGACATTTTCGGGGTTTCAGCTCATTGAAGGTCTTCCTGATCTCTTGTCTTCCAGTGATGTTCTTTTGTTCTGGAAGACGTTGAACAACTGATTGCAGAATTGGCGTATATCAAATGTATTGTATATGTAAACGTCTCTGTGGCAGATTTGCCCAGTTTCATGCAGAATTACATGTTTGCTCTTTGTTCTTTATTCATGATGAAATCGCAGACGTGTAAACTCGTGGTCAGAATAGCACCAGTTAGCATTAGTCTTGAAACCTTTTGATACCGTACATTTACATGTGTTTAAAATATTCCTTTGTGTTTGGTCACAACACTATACTTTCATAGCACACATAATTACTATACTTCTTCTTCTTCTTTCGGCTGCTCCCATTAGGGGTCGCCACAGCGGATCATCCGTCTCCATACCACCCTGTCCTCTACATCTGCCTCTTTCACACCAACTACCTGCATGTCTTCCCTCACCACATCCATGAACCTCCTCCTTGGCCTTCCTCTTTTCCTCCTACCTGGTGGCTCCATCTTCAGCATTCTTCTACCAATATAATTCATCTCCCTTCTCTGCACATGTCCAAACCATCTCAATCTCGCCTCCCTCACCTTGTCACCAAAACATCCTACATGCGCTGTCCTCTAATAAACTCATTTCTAATCTTGTCCATCCTCGTCACTCCCAACGAAAACCTTAACATCTTCAGTTCTGCTACCTCCAGCTCTGCCTCCTGACTTTTACTCAATGCCACTGTCTCTAATCCATACAACATCGCAGGTCTCACCACAGTCCTATAAACTTTCCCTTTCATTCTTGCAGATACCCTACTATCACAAATCACTCCTGTCACTCTTCTCCACCCACTCCACCCTGCCTGCACTCTTTTCTTTACTTCTCTAACACACTCTCCATTACTTTGCACTGTTGACCCCAGGTACCTGAACTCCTCCACCATCTTCACCTCTTTTCCTGCAACCGCATCACTCCACTGCCCTCCCTCTCATTCACACACATGTACTCTGTCTTACTCCTACTGACTTTCATTCCCCTTCTCTCCAGCGCATATCTCCACCTCTCCAGGCTCTTCTCAACCTGCTCTCTACTCTCACCACAAATCACAATATCATCTGCAAACATCATAGTCCAGGGAGACTCCTGTCTGACCTCGTCCGTCAACCTGTCCATCACCACTGCAAACAGGAAAGGGCTCAGGGCCAATCCTTGATGCAGTCCAACCTTCACCCTGAACCAGTCTGTCGTACCTACTGCACACTTCACTGCCGTCACACTGTCCTCATACATGTCCTTCACCACCCTCACATACTTCTCTGACACACCTGACTTCCTCATACAATACCACAACTCCTGTCTTGGCACTCTGTCGTACGCTTTCTCTAAATCCACAAATACACAATGCAATTCCTTCTGTCCTTCTCTATACTTCTCCATCAAACACATAATTACTATACTAATGCACAAATATTGCAGCTAAAATCTGAATATACAAATGTTGCACCTGACATACAAATATTACACCTTAAGTTGACATGGTATACCCCTACTTAGTCTTTATTAAATTGAATTACCTCCTATTTCCAGTTTAAAAACACTGCAGTCATTCTTAAAATGTTAAGTCCCTGAGGTTTTAGTACAGAAAGTACTTTTGAGCTGGTACTTACATTTGTTTTATTGGATTATTTAAGACTTTTTTGACAATGCCATTTAAGATTAATGCCATGGACTGTTTAATTAAATGCCAATCTATCACATAACATGTTACAAACTGCTTGAACCTATAGGAGCGACTCCTATGTTCCCATGGTGCATAAATGCACAGAAACTCCACACAACATACAGTAAATCAGATCGAAATGGTGATCCTGGGGCTGTGATCCATCAGCTCTACCACCATACCATCAAATGATGCAAGTCTTTTTGATAGGACTACTCTATATTCGTGTTATTTTGCTTGCTATCTAGTTCACATGCACTTTCACTTTTGTTATGGTAAAATTTTTTATGAGCTGGTTTCGACATTTTTTCTACACTTTTTATCATATAAGGTATATTGTATACATTTATTGTCCTGTTTCGGAGGCTTGATCATTATATTAGTATTATGCAATGTGGCCTTGGCAATAATAAACTGTCTGTTCAAACAAGTACAGATTTGTGATCCTGTTTAGTGTAGCATTAAGGTCCTATTGCTGGCTGCCAGGAATGAAACCCAATGTAATCTTTTGCTGTTTGCTGTCTGCATCAATCTTTGGTGTATTCTAAAATACTTTTCTTTTTACCATAGTTCTAAAGAGTGGTTATTTGATTTACCAAAGCCTTCCAGTCAGCTCAAATCATTGTGAGCCCTCTCAACCTAACCCTTAAATTAGGAAGTAGTGTCTAGCTGGAGATTGTGTTTCAGGAATGCATCAGATAGAAAGCTATCTTGACCTTCCTTGGACTATATTTTCACCTCTGCATACCCAATTTGCATTCTCTAATGCCGGTGTTTGCTTTCCAGCCTCCTGTATCTTCATGTAAATATTCCCATTCCCCAAGTGTGTGTAAGCAGCTAGCAGTCACGGATCAGCGCACCCAGCAGCCGGCAGTGTGCAGGAGGGCACAAGCTTTTAACCCCCAACATACACATACAAACACACCAGTCTAGGCCTTTCTGAATCCCTGACCCTGATTGACACCTGCATACACACACACACACACACACACACACACACACACACACACACACACACACACACCATCCTTTTTTTATTCTCCTTTTTCTCAATCTGTAGCCCTTCTCTCTTACACACAGTAAGGCACACACTACAAAAATACACACAATAAACAAAAATCACTTCTCACCAAGGATGCCAGACAGAGCAAAACTCAATATTATGTGTCATTATACATTGCTCAATGCATCTTCTGCTAATCTGAACAATATAGGTCAATATAGAAGCCTTGTTCTTTACAATAAAAAACTTTCTTTCGGCTTCTCCCGTTAGGGGTCGCCACAGCGGATCCTCCGCATGTTTTGATTTGGCACATGTTTTACGCTGGATGCCCTTCCTAACGCAACCCTCCCCAATTTATCCGGGCTTGGGACCGGCACTGAGAGTGGCTGGGGTTGGTTCCCTGACCGGGAATCGAACCCGGGACGCAGCGGTGAGAGCGCTGTATCTTAACCACTAGAACATATATATATATATATATATATATATATATATATATATATATATATATATATATATATATATATATATATATATATATATATATATATATATATATATATATAATACTTACACAGCACTATATATATATATATATATATATATATATATATATATATATATATATATATATATATATATATATATATAGTGCTGTGTAAAGTATTTGTCCCCTTCCTTATTTTGACTGTTTTTTTTTTTTTTTTTTAGTTTTGCATATTTGTCATGCCTAAATAATTTAATTTATTTTATACAAATAGAACCTAATGTAATACAAAATGGAAATTTTTAATAAGGAGAAAAGCTGTCCAAATCCTGGACCATGCCAGGGCCTATGTGAAAATGTAATTGCCCCTAAACATTATAACTGGTTGTGCCACACAGACACATCCGCAATCAAGCATTTATTAAAACCTGGCAATGTGTCTTTCACATGTTTCCCATTGGATAGTTTTCCAGCATGAATGGGCTGTTTGAGGTCATGCCACAGCATGTGAATCGAATTTAAGTCTCGACTTTAAATAGTCCTCTTCTTTAATTTATTTTTTCTCAATACTTTTTTGTGCAGCTTTTCCCCTTAATAAAGGAAATCATCATTTAAAATCATTTTGTATTTATTTTCATGTAATATTAAAATATGCTTCATGATCTGAATCATTTAAGTGTAATAAATATGTAAATAGGCATATTTGTGATGCTTTGATGGTTTGTGAAGGGTGTAATGATTTCATGTATTAAGGGAAAAAGCTGTCAAGTTAAACATTTGTAAAGTAGTAATTTCTTAAGCTTGATGAAAACCCTCCTTAGCCAGTAATAATCTGTCAAATAACTTACAAAACAGCCAAAAACTTGAGGAAAGAAATTATTTGGAAAATGCTTTAATGATTAAATGCAGTGAATAGTGACATCAACCCCAGTGGAAATTATTTTGTGTGTGTGTGTGTGTCTGTGTCTGTGTGTGTGTTTGTGTGTATCTTTGGGGGAGGGGGTTGTGTCTTTAATAATGGGAATGAATTTACTACTAAAAATTCTCCAAGTTCATTATATTTTAATTAGGGAAGAAATATGATGGTGCACTAGGTGCTTAGTTAATCAGCCTATCAACTATGAGGGGGAAAATATATTTAGGATTTATGTTTATGATTGTTAACTAAGCTTCTTAATTAGACTTCCAATTTGGGAAACAGGTTTTCAGAGCATATTAGGCTTTTTTCCACTTAAACATCAGACTGTTTGCTTTGTGCGCTTCAATTCCTCTTCTACTTGCCCCCCACTCTTCTTATTAACACTAGAACACAAAAAAAAGAGTTTGGCAAAGTTGACATTATTACTAAACCAGGTTTCTGTCAGAACAAAAATAATTCTAGTTTATAATTGGGATGTGTCTAATTAGGAACCTTATCTGACATGAAATAAATTAAAATAACTTTCAGAGCATTAAGTTATATTTCTGTTGTTTCAAATAAATGCACTGTTTCTGTGTGATACTTATCTGAAACATTTCTCAATCTCTTATGGCTATACTACAAGCTATAGAATAAAGCCTGGTTATTTAGTTGACACGTAGCGTGGAACCCACATGTGTACATGGAAAAATGGGTGTTTTGGAGTCCAGAGCTCCTCTGCAAGAAGAAAGTGAGAAGAATTGATTAATCGTGGTGGTCTCTATATCTTTATTATTTCTCATCGATCTGGCAGGAGATTGGGTGCTCGCCTTTTGCTGGTGTGTGTTCTGGCAGATATGTAATGGCAAAAAGCACATAGGCTGCCAGCATTCAAGTCAAAATAAGATTTAGGTGAACTATTAAAATAGTTCTTCACATCTCCCATAAGCTGTTGAAATTGCCTATGAAATTGATCTCATGATAGTGACAGAGTCAGATGTTTAATGACAAGTCTATTCGATTCCTTGACTGACTGTTAACATGGATAGGAAAAAGACAAGAAAAGCTAGCAAGTGGCTCAAATCCTGATGTTGCCTTACACCATGGAGTGTAGTTTAGGATGATTTGAGAGCTCGGGTGAAAGCGAATTCAGTTGCAATTGCTCGCCCTGACTGTTCTCAATTTCAACACTTTGTTGTAAAGGATATAAAGAAGGCTTGTTTTAGCAATTTAAAAAAATAAAAAATAAATAAAAAACAAGACTGTATTAGCTTTGATGTGTCCTCTTGCTCATCCCAGTGTGTTGAGAGTGTCTTGTGAGTACTGATTTTCTTTTATGCAGCCATTGTGTCAGAAGCCGATGAGCAAAATGAGCAAAAAGCAACAAGTCCTGATTTTGTTTACTTCTATGATCGTATAGTGCAGGGGTCAGCAACCTTTTTGAAACTGAGAGCTACTCAGCATGCCGATTAATGTAAAGGGCTACTAGTTTGATACACACAGTTTTCAGTTTGATCTGAACTAACAAATTTGCTTAATTGACCTTTCATTATGTTATTATTAATAATTAATGATATTCATCTATGTGAAGACACTTATCATGTTAATGATTTCTCATAATAATTATCAACAATGATTTAACAAAGTATCAAACAGCTATTTTTAGAAAAGGCCTGCGGGCTACTCATGTGGTCCTTGTGGGCACCATGTTGGTGACCCCCTGGTTTAGTGAAATTCTACAGTTGAGTTAATCTACATTTTGTGAAACCCTTCAGTTGACAAAGAATAGTGATGAGATCAGTGGCATTGTGTTGCATATATATATATTGTGTATAATGTGTAACACAAAGTGTTTCTGGTTTACCAAGGTTTAAACAGCTTAATTTTTAGCTTTTCCTCTACTCTGAATTGAAAGTCTGTTGGCCCTGTTGGCCCAAAAAAAAGGTGGTTTAAAATCAGTTGGCTCTGATTGCTCAACACACTGGCTAATGTTGGCCAGCATTGGCAAGGTGGATTTAAAGGTGGCTGAATGTGACTTAGGGGTGTTGTGCCAGTTGCAGACTAAAACGGATCATCCTTTTCTTCATCTCTCCATCCTTTCTGACTCCTTGGCCCTGCTTGACACCCAGATGCACAAACACACACTAGGCTATCTTTTATCCCTTCAGCAAGCACTGCATCTTGGGAATATGGGGCAAATGAAAAATGATTTACTAGGAAATTGGCAGGTAATAGGATCCTGACGCAATTTTGTTTAGGAGTCAGACTGTATGTTATAGAGCAAAAAAGAAACTTACCCACATGTACAGACAGAATCTATATTATTATACAGAACAATCGCTGTTTTCATAATTCTTGGTAGAACTTTAGAATATTAATGTTTTAGACAGATTTCCAAGATATATTTTTGTCTGAAAAAATTCATTAATTGCTAGTCAAATGATTTTATAAATTATAGAGATGCATAGGGAGATTATATGTTGGATAGAAAATGTAAAATCCTTTCTCCCCTTATTTTAAAAGATGAACAGCAAAAAGAGCAGAACACAAACATCATTTAATATTTCAAACATGTGGTAGGAGACATCCTCCAATTTATTCATGAACTGCCAGTGCACATTGTCCAAACATCCATCAAAATGGCAGCCAGAGCAGTTCTAATCCCAAACATCACCTCGACCCCAATATTTCAGCTGGTGCGTGCAAAATGGTAGCCAGTGTCACGCCCTGACATTTTACTGTTGAGTCTGAGTGTCTCCAGGCTCTTTCGCCTGCTGTCATAGAGACGATAACAGACAGAATCTGGGATGGCCAGTGGGTGTGTATTTTGATGAGACACTGAACCGGGTCTGCATGCGAGTTTGTGTGTGTGTTAAGTCACCGGTAAAGAGTCGGGCTTTTTTTTTAAAATAAGCACCTAAGTTTTCAGCCTGGGTGCCTGTTTTTTTTTTTTTTTTTTTTTGCGTGTCACTGCTTGATGACAATGGCGTTTCCAGTGTTGTGTTTGGTGTATTGGTAGATATAGTGTTCGATTTTTTTGTCATGCTTTTAAAAGCTTACCATGATGATATCGAAAAAATCAGCAAGACTAATAATTATTGATGCTCCACTGAGACATTATTTTTTAGTCAGGTTCACTAGACCACTAGAGGTGGTTAAGACAGTGGACTTTGGATGTGAAGGTCATGAGTTCCAATCCTAGCTACATCAAGCTGCCACTCCTTGGCCCCTGAGCAAGGCCCTTTACCCCATAACTGCTCAGTTGTATGAATGAGATAAATGTTATTTGCTCTGAAAAAGGGTGTCTTCCAAATACTGTGTGTATGTGTGAGAGGGAGGGAAGAAAGGAGGGAGAGAGAGAGAAATTGGCCATCATAGTTGGGTGATTGCTAGAAAGTAATGAAAGTTCAGTCCATAGTGGTCTGACAATAGCAATAAAACCAATCTATATACATTTTGCTAGTTTCAAAACAAATTAATACATGGTCAGAAATTAAAGAGTTATAATGTAGTTTTTCTTTAAAAGATAAAAAAAATATCTGAATCAAATAACACAGCAACATACAGTAAGCACAGTATAGTTCTGTGGTGATGACTATGATGCCTTTATTATCACACAATCTTCTTCACATACTGTATCCCAGTTTGTTTAAAACCTGAGCTCAGAGTGCCATGTTAGCCATGACACAGTGCCCTTGCTCTAGGGCTTGCTCAAGGGCTCAACAGAGTCTCAGCTTGCCATTGATTTGAACCTATGACCTTTTGATCAGTATGCTAGAGCCATAACTACAGATTCACCAGAATGTCATACAGAAACTCAACACAACTCAATGCAATTTATTGCTCCAAGCATTATTTATATAGCTTGGTGAATGAATATATTATTTTACTATAAATCCTCTGAGGGAAATCACATTAATTAACATTTATTAAAAAAAGCCCCCAAAGGTAGATGTATCCCCTCTTTTATGCATTTTGCAAGTAAATGGCAACAACAATACCTTCCTTTCACCACCAGAGGTCATTATCCACTGACTACTAATTGTGTCCACAGTTGCTCACATTTTCCCACATGTCCTTTCTGTCTTAGCACTCTGGTCACAGAGTCTTTATCCAGAGCTGTAAAGCTTCTGAATCTTCATCCCCAGCTGTATTATTACTTCCTCAAAGATAGGAAGCATCCGCTGATCAATATCAAGGCTTCTTCATATATTCTGCATCTTGTTAAAACTCATACTGAAATTGACTGCCTTCCTGTTGTTTAGAAAAACTCCACTTCCTGCCTACCATGTTTATAAACGGCCATACAATAAATGTATTCACCTATTAAGCTTAGTTGAACTAATATAATCACAAAAGACTGGGGAGCAAAGAGGGAGCAAGGCTTAGAGCAACTCTGGAGACCCCCACCAGCTCCAAGATGGCTAGTCCATCTATGGGGGAGGAGGGCAGAGCCAAAAAAAAGGAGTATCCATATAAGAATATTATGGCATTGAGATAGATGTTCATCCAAACTTTTGGTATAATACAACCAGACATTTTCCTATGAAAAATTGCTCAAGCTTACCCCCTCATTGCCCTCTATTTATTGTCTGCAATCAGTCTTAAAATATCCATGGACAAGTAAGTCGTGTTTTGCTTTAAATGCATTGTGAAATCCTCCTGCTTTAAACTCTCCACCATCATCCTGGTCCCCAAGAAACCCTCCATCACTGGACTGAATGACTACAGCCTGGTCTGACTATTGTCATGAAGACCTTTGAGCAGATGGTTTTGGCCCACCTGAAGAATGTAACAGAACAGCTGCTGGATCCCCTACAGTTTGCAGTTACAGTTTATTGAACAAACAGATCGATGGATGATGCAGTCAACACAGGGCTGCACTACATTCTGCAACACCTTGACTGCTCAGGGACATATGCCTGGATTTTGTTTCCGACTTCAGTTTGGCTTCTAATACAATAATTCCAGAAATTCTCCACTCCAAACTCCTAAAGCTTACTGTACCCCCTGCCATATGTTAGTGGATCACCAGCTTCCTGACAGGCAGGAATCAACAGGTGAGACTGGGTGGGGTTATGAGCTGTTGATGCAGTTTCACAATACAGTCACTGAATCTGTCCTGTGCACATCACCATCTGGTTTGGAGCAGCAACAAAACAGGAAAGGAAAAGGCTGCAGCAAACATTTAAAACAGCAAAAAAAATCATTCATGCTCCCCTGCCCACTCGCCAGGACTCGTACCATACAAGAACCAAAAAACGGGCAGGAAAAATTACTACTGACCCTTCGCACCTTGGACAAAAACTCCCTTCTGGCAGGTGCTACAGAACGTGGTTCACTAAAACTGCCAGACACAGTAACAGTTTCTTTCCCCAGGCAATTACCCTCATTAACAACTGACCCTAATTATTTGCCCTGCTTCAAATCTATAAGTACTGCTTTATCAAAAAAGTCAGTCATCACTTCATCCCCATATGTTACACACACCTTTACTTCTGTATATTGTACAAAAGTTCTAAAGTAACCTTTTTATCTTATGTGACGCAAATACTGCTATTTGCACTTCCATGCACTCTCACACTTTATGTACATTACTGATCTGTCATATACTCTGTATATTGTCCTATTTAATATTCGTTTTGCTTATATTTATTGTCTCGTATAGTCTGTTTTGTCTGTTTTTTCCTGTATTGTCTGTTTTGTTTTGTATTGTCTGTTTTGTTTTGTATAGTCCAAGCTAAATGTATAGTATTATTCATGTCTGTACTTCTGAGAGTCACCGACAGCTGGAACCAAATTCTTTGTGTGTGTGAACACACTTGGCCAATAAACTTGTTTCTGATTTTCTTGTAACATGACTATGACATCATCAAATGATTTTTTTTTATCTGTATTCTAAATTCAAATATTTTTCTAGACTGTAATTGGTATAAGTAACAATTAAGTTCTAGCGGCACCCTATGCGGACAAAGTCAAGTGGTACTAATGATTATGCAAAAAAATGAATGGTTAAAAACCACAGTTGCTAATTGAACTTCATTCATCTACTTTGTAGACGATATATATATGGTTTATTCCAGTTGTACATTGACAACGTGGACTTGAGCATTATAGGATGTTTGAGAGGATTATAGCTTCTAAATGATGTCTTTCATCCAAAAAAATACAGAAAATGATATTGGAGACCCTTTTATAAGAGAAAAAAAAGCCCTGATATTAGAATGAGAATCTTCTCACCTAATAAAAAAATTTCAAATCAATGTCTTTACCTTTTAAGCTTACTTGTTATCTGAAAGATAAACCAAGAGACAGCTCTCCCAGCATGCTTTAATGATACTTTAATGCAGCCTTGCAAAACCCTAGCCAATACCCTCCACCCACACACTTCTCTGCCCACCTACCAGGTTTAAGATGGCCACTGAGTTACAAGACAACCACCAGGCCACTCCATCCCCCAGGGGGCAAAACCACAGAAGATAAGACTATCTCTGACAAAGAGAAAAATGGTTCAGCAAAACCCCTGGTATTATACAACAAAAGACATTTTCCTTTCAAACACATTAAATTGGACAATTGCTCAGGATATTCATGATCTTATCTTTTTTCATGTACTTTGACACTGATTATGTGAAAATTGCATGCTTCATGAAAAGTTAAATTGATATATAATGTATCAAGCAACTTTTTTTTCATAGTAATATATCTAAAAGTAGTGTATTCAAAGATGTACTTGTGGTGAAGCTGCAACATCATAATATTCCAAAAATCCTTGGAGGAGACATGAAGGAATTGGAAGCATGTCTGCAAGGAGAAATCGAATGAGCTCTGCAGAGCTGCATGTTTTAAGCATGTGGTTGCCAGACTGAGATATACCATTCTCACGGAGGAACAGTTGCAGTAAGGACATCAAATGGAAATCTTGACGCAATGACTGGAAACCTTTTCAACTAGTGTTGCGTTTGAAATTGGCAGGAAAACATTTAGTACGAATGAAAGCAATTGCGTTAAGTGCAGTCAGCGTGACACCGCCTCATGCAAAAAGTTCAATACTAGTGGAAAGAGAAAGAAATGTGAAGTCATAGGAGGTTAACAAGGAGGAAGGTGAAATTTCAGTCATTGCCTTTTTCCCAAACTTTTTTAATAATGCTACATTGTGAATTCAGGTCAGTGGTTGCACCCTTTAACTCCTTTCTCTAGTGCCCTCCATTACATAAAGAGACACCTAGTGGCTACAATTAATTTTATTCACTCTTATCTGCACACATTCTGACTCCTTTCTACCTTATATTTTAAAGGGAAATACTTATGAAACTGAAGTCCGGGATATGTTTTTTCTCTTTCACTGAAGGCAATATTGTATCAGCCACTTGCAGAAATCTGCTTTCACAGTGCTAGGACACCAAGAACAACAACAGAGTTGGCCAGTGAACCATTAAAGTGGCCATGAATTGAAGGGGGCACTGGCTGCTGGGAGAATAGCACCCTTTTCTGAACCGCCAAATGCAGCCATTTGGAGTAGAAAAAAATAGGCTCATCTCATCAATTCCTTATATAATCCATATTGGCCATATTGGCCATATATATTATATATATATATATATATATATATATATATATATATATATATATATATATATATATATATATATATATATATATATATATATATATATATATATATATATATATATATATATAGTTTTTCAATGTCCTTTTCAAGGAATAAACATATACAGCATGATCATGTAATGGAAGGTACCCTTAGTAACTAAATAGCACGGGCATAAACTAATGCTTCAGCTAATCAAAAATCCATTATTTCTCATCACATGAACATTCTCCAACACCTTTCTTCTGAACCAGTTCCAGAAGTTGTTGTTCCTGAACAAAAAAGCTCATTATGTTTTATAAGACCTGTGTTTCCAACCCACTCACTCGCACTTAAATGAAGCATCTGGCTTTGCTATCTCTCCTTTCAATCACTTTCCCCTGTTCCCCATTTCCTATTCCTTGCAGGTCCATTCCTCCACTTTAATGATACTGTAATTGAGCATTATTCAGCTAGCCACGACCTGGTAATGGAACAGGTCTATGCGGGAAGAGCAATCTCGCACCAAGATGATTTGTTTGTATAAATGCTCATCCCTCTTCTCAGTGCAGTCAATGAGAGTGGATGAACAGCACTGCCATTGGAGACTCTTTCTCCCTCTCGCTCTCTCTCTCTCTCGCTCTCTCTCTCTCTCGCTCTCTCTCTCTCTCTCTCTCTCTCTCTCTCTCTCTCTCTCGTGCTCCCTTACTCCACACACACTCGCTTTCTTTTTGAATTGCCCTTGTAAACGCTTGGGCTTTGACACAGCCTGCAGCAACCTACATATTCACTGCGCTTTAATGAATTTTAATATGTATGTGTGTGTGTGTGTGTGTGTGTGTGTGTGTGTGTGTGTGTGTGTGTGTGTGTGTGTGCACATGGATTAATATGTGTGTTTGAAATAAGGGCAGCAAGATTGAAGAAAAAAGGATGGAGATCTAATGTCATGTGTAAATGGCCCTGGGCAGTGAAATTGGCATTGGCTGATGTGGCACCTGCTGTTTTGTAACAATTTAGGATTTCAGAACAACATTATAGTGGCCCCAGTGTGAAGATAAACTATCAAATGCCACATTCTGCTCAAGAGTAAAAAAATTTCCAAAACTTGTTTATCTCTATAAGCAAAGGGAATTGGGTCACTGTATTATGCAGTTTTATTTATCAGTCAAACATCTAGTGTCATTATATGGCCAAAGATTTGCGTACAGTTGACCATTACACACGTGTGCTTGTTCATCCCTTTTTCTGGATTTAGTCCTGTTTTTTGGTTCTAATAACTTTTAGGCTTTTGGAAAGGATTTTCACTAGATTTTGGAGCATAACTGTGAATATTTGCCCATTCAGCCACAAGACTATTAGCGAGGTCAGGCACTAACGTCAGGCTGTGTTCCAAATGATCTCAAAGGTCTTCACCAAGGTCGAGGTCAACTTTGGGGAATCATGCCTTTATTGTACTCATTTTGTGCACATGGGCATGCTTGAGCAAGTTTGGGTCTTTTCCAGTGGGGAACTAAAATTGAAAAGAATGGAAATTAAAATGCTGCAGTTAACAAAAGACATTTGAGGCTGTGTTACACACTTAACCATAATAAATGTTTATGCTACTACTGTACTGTATTAGTAATTTGATTATTCATTCATCTATCTATCTATCTATCTATCTATCTATCTATCTATCTATCTATCTATCTATCTATCTATCTATCTATCATTAGTTTTCATTAGTTATCTATTTATTAGTTTTAAAATACACTTTGGATATGTTTATATTCATAACTATGTTTGCAATATGCACCCAAGGTTAAAGTTGTCTTAGCAATATAAAATGTAGTCATTTTTTGGTGCTGAATTGTTCAGTTATACACTTTAAAATGAAACAGGTACTTATATGTGCAGAAATGCACATTGTACGTTTTAAAAATGTGCATTCCCTCTAAAAGGAATCAGGTTATCTTGGCTGATTTTGCTATGTGTTTTATCTATAGGTTAGATGTAGTCTGTCTCAATAATTTCACTAGTAATTATTAGGACTGCCAAAATTAACATGTTAATATGTTAATGAAAGTTTTAATTGTGTTAACACAAATTCTTTTCAACAGCACTCATTTTATTGCTGGCCGATTGATGCAGCGTGCATTTCTGTTTGACCATTTCTAGAAAAAATATAATTAATAAATATAAAAGAAGCGAAATTCAAACCTTTAACGCATCACACATTTATTCACGATGTCCTTTTTTTCTTTACTTAGATATAAAAACACTTCTTAAAACAAGTCTCAAATCAAGCACCATGGTGCACAACTCTAACAATTAAAACCCTGTGGAAACATAGCAAAAGTTCCATTTGGTATCCTGATGATTTATGTAATTGTGAACACCATATTTACTTTAAAACATTTACAAGAATATTTTACCTTCATGCTCTATGTTGAGTCTGGTTTCACTAATAATAAACATGCATTTGCATAAAGCATCTATATTTGTTCTGCCCATGTTAATTAAAATATTAAAAAGTAAAAAAATAATAATTTAAGGTATATTTAGAACAGTTGAAATGTGCGATTAAGTTGTAATTAATCATGAGTTAACTCACGATAATCATGCGATCAATCGCAATTAAATATTTTAATCGATTGACAGCTCTAGTATTTATACATTAATAATTATCTAAGTCTTAATTGGAGAGATGAGTGAGAACTGATCTGTATACTGTTATTGTATATAAATTACAATTTAGAACATGTTGATTATTTTATTTGGTGAATTTCACTCCTTTTATGAGTTTAATGAACAAGGCCTCAGGGAAAACCTTTGTGTATCTGACAGTGCCTTTCTAGCAGGGAATTTATTTGTTTTTTTGTTTGTTTATTTATTTATTTATTTATTTATTTATTTATTTATCATGAACCTCACTTTGTGCACAGGGCCATTGCCATACTGGAACAGGTTTGAGTTTCCAAACAAATTTTTTTTATACCGCATTTAAAAACATCCTATACAATTGTATGCCTCCAGCTTTGTGGTTTGAAGAAGAACCACATATGGCAGGAATGGCCAGGTTAATAATTTTGTCCTATTGGGACACCTGACCATTACTGCCATATTTGATTCTTTTAAAATTATTATTATGGCAATGATTAAAATTTCATGATTCACAGGAATCATTAAATTCCTGTTCTTGGGTCACAGGAGTGGAACCCAATGTAGTCTGTTGCAGTTTGCGGTGTGACATTTAGTCAATTTTAAAATGCTTTTGTGCACACCAAAGAGTGGTTAACTTATTGTGATGCACTTTGTGTAAACTCTACATACTCTACAAATTAGCCTGTCGGGCATCAACAATGATGCCACAGTCAAAATCACTGAAATTACCCTTCTACCCCTTCTCATGTTTTATATGAACGTTAACTGACTTTTGAGTTATACCTGCATAATTTATTTGCTGTTGCAAAATCATTGGCTGACTGGATAATTGCACTAATATAGAGGTGTACAGGATTGGTCCTACTGGAATGGATGTGTCACCATTAATGAGACTGTTTTTTAAATATAGTGAGTTGCATGCATGTTTTTTTTTTACTAAATTTTATAAATAAATTTAAAAGAGTGGAATGAAATCAATAAAATACTAGCTGTGAGTTTTTTCATCTCTCCTGAATTACCCTCACTTCCAGGTCTCTTTTTTTTTACATTGACTTAATAAGGCCAATATAGTGGTAGCTGATAGTGTAGAATCGATAGCCTGGGGAAGGAGAAAATCAAGGAATGGGAAAGCAAACAAAGGTTACCTACATGTGTTTGGACAGGAAGAATTGGAAGAAGATATACGAATCTTGGCAGGACCCAGAGAGAGCTGCTGCAGGAGAAGATGCCACTTTTTTCCAGCCTTTCTGTCAAACAGCAGAAACAGAATCAATGACTATCTTCATATTTACTGCCTGTCCAACTGTCCTTTGTGGTAAACTGTATCTTTGGCTTACCAAGTGCATCTGTGGAAATCACATTTTGCTGTAGGGAGAGCCTCAAAACGCCAAACGAGTCATTTTTCTGCAAAGTATATTGTCTTAAAACCTGACAGTTCTGTCACTGGAATTGTAACCTCCAGAGTGACCAGCATAACAATAACATTGTTTAAAATTCCCTGAAGTGTCTGTTGAGTCCTGTAAAATTACATTTTATTATTGTGAACCATCACCTGTTTTCAGGCTTTCTTTAGACTCCGCATAGACTTACAATGGTAGCCTTCACTAGACAACACTAAATTACTTGATCTAAGCCATATTTTTAGTGGGATGGGAACCTTCATGGGGTCAATGTACAATAGTAGTAGTTTAAAAATATGCTCATTAGGCTGTTACTTAGATAAAGTAACAAAATTTACACTATATAGTCAGAGCTCTGTGGACACCTGACTATCAGAATCATAAAAATGCCATCCCCAAAATGTTGTCACAAAGTTCCAAAAGTCTACAATGTCCTTATATGTTGTGGCATTTAAAATTCTGTTTTTTTTTTTTATCTCTGGACCAAACAGGATGCAGTATGACACAGAATGTGTCTGAGCACAAATCATGGTCTTAAAAGAACATGAAACGAAATGACATGACATGACATGTGACTTTTCAATCACCTTTTATAGGAATCATTTCTCTTTTGCCTCAGTTCTCACATTTAACACAGTTTTTAAATTAATATATCAGTCATGTTCATGACTGTTTATTTCAGTTTATATCAGAAAAATGTTCATTCAATTCAATTTTTTGTATTTATATAGAATATATATATAAACAATGAACATTGTCTCAAAACAGCTTTACACAGATAATGTGGTGATAAAAATGAATAAGATGTTCTTTATAAGTGTAGTGTTTGAGTAAAAAAACGTTTGTACCAGACAATATCAATGATGGCTTTGCTGGGATGACTTGTGATCTCTTGCTATGAGATACAACAGCTAGACAAGAAGCTAAGGCAAGTCGAGGAAGAGATGTCATCTTTATGGCAGGGTAATCAAAAAAATCTAGAATGAGACATTCACATTGCCTGTGTAAAACATGCAGAATATCTTGCAACAAAAACGGTGTCTCTAAATCAACACACTTCTTGCACACCTGAATAACATGGGACCATCATAAAAAAAAATAAAAAATAAAAATAAAAAAACAAGGAAAAAAGCCCGATTTTGCAATACACACTTTAGAAAAAAAACATACTTCTGTGCACAGAGCTCCAGTATCACATGCCAAACTTGCTGGTGCGGTGATAAGTGCACTTGAGCTAGCACACTTTTTGGCTCAACAAAAGCACCTCAAAACTCAATAAAACTTACGAAACAGATTTCAACCTTGGTATTACCTCAAAGACCAGAGAGTTCTGAACGAAGCGCTTGACTTTAGCAACTTTTCATGCTCGTCAACAACATCAATTTCATGCGTCTCTAACACTGTCTAAAAATATGAACAGTTCTTGGCAAGCATGCTCACACACTCAAACACAACCTAGGGAACACAATGTTTAAAAAAAAAATCAGTTATTAAACATGAATGGATGAATGAATGAATAAATGAATGAATGAATAAATGAATGAATGACTGACTGAATGAATGAATGAATGAATGAATGAATGAATGAATGAATGAATGAATGAATGGGTGCACTGACCGGTATATGCTGTCATAGAAATAAGGCTTTTTATACAGACAACAAGGTTTGGAAACACTTGATTTCTGAGAGACAAATGCATGTATGCTTCTGTTTATATTCAACAAACAAGTTAATTTAATGGCATGAAGATTTACTTTGACCAAACAAATATAGAAATATGCATCTTGGCATCAGTAATTTTCTCCAAACATTCAGCTGAAATGCTTTGCCATGCTTCTTGTAAAACCTGCCAAAGGTGTTCTTCACTAGTTAGATATTTCTTTCTGACTTAGGAATCCAGTTCATCCCAGAGCAGTAGATACCACCCCAGCCAACTGTCTGTCATTAGCTCATTTTATGGTGAAATTGGTTCCAATTAGCCGCAGTCCAAACGGAAATGCATGGCGGTGAAGTATGTTTCTCAAAAACCATAAAAGAGTAGGTGTTTCCCAGTTTTGACAGGCACTGTATGTTAAATTGATAAACATTTAATGTATGTTTTGATTACACCAGCTGTTTAATTCATTGGTATACACTTTCAAAATGCATATCATTTAAAAGCTTATTAAATATAGAATTGTTGTACTTTTTATGAGTTTGATGAGGTTTGGTTAAGTAAGGACTTAGGATGCAGGCATGATAGTGTGGTGTTGATTTATTTGAGGGTCATTTCCTGCTTGGCTTTTTAGCACATCCTGAAATGTGCATCTTATCTGCAAGCAAACACACACACACCCACACAAACACACACACACACAGCTGAACACTGTCAGCCGAAGCTGATGATTCCACCCCTGTCCCTCTCTGCTCTACATCTCTCACGCACTGTGAGAGAACGACTAAAAATACTGCACTGTTAATCACACACAGGTGGACACTTATTATTAAGTCACCCACCCTCCATTCACAAACACTGTGGATCAGGTATATCAAAATATTCAGATAAACATTTTGCTAATATATATATATATATATATATATATGGCCACAAATTATGGATAACATTATGACCACCTGCCTAATATTTTGTTGGTCCCCCTTTTGCTTCCAAAACTGTTCTGACCCATCAAGCATTTACAACATCAACTTCTTCAGGATTTTTAGCTACAGAAGCTCGTCTGTTGGATCGGACAACATGGGCCAACCTCTGCTCCCCACGTTCACCACTGTTCCTTCCTTGAAACCCCTTTTAAAAAGCTAGATAGAAATATCTGTGTTCTGACATTTTGAGGATATATAATTGAGATTTCCCATGAAGAAAACCCCAACATCTTTTCATTTAAATTAAACAGAGAAACAAACATGTGATTCAGTACTAATACATTAATTAACTGAATTTTTTAATTTGTAATTTTTTTTATATTTCTTTTTTTTTGCCTTGTCCCTGTGTTCATATTGTTGATTTGTATTCTGATTAAACCTTGAACATTTAGAATGTCTGATTCATGCTGGTGACCCAAGTTTGAAACAATTTTCAGTACCCATTTCCACCCAGAATGTTCAGTTCTGTGTTCTTCCTTCAATTAGTACACTTTTAGTTTCTAGTCTTTTGGTAAAATCAGAGCTGTGCTGTATCACTCAGCTCTTTCAGCAGCCTTTGTAGAAAGATCTCCTGTTCTTTGTGTGTGTGTGTGTGTGTGTGTGTGTTTGTGTGTGTGTATACTACAATACTTCATTTATGCTCAAGCTGTGAGTTTCATGTCTATCTCTGACAAACTGGATATATCAGTCTTGCTGCTCGAAGTTACAGATCATTTTATGAGTGCACAGTGGAAGTGCGCTTCTCCCCAGTGTGAACTGTCATTCAGCGATTAGCATGCAAACACACCCTGAGAGGCAGCGCTGGAAGATGACTCATTAATCAGCTAATAGCTATTCGATAAACATTGCTCATTCGGCGCTATTCTGGGACACAATGACAGCGGTGGCAGCAGCAGCAGCAGCAGAAGGCTCAACAGGGAGTGAACTTTTAATTGTAAGGCTTTGAAGAGGCCTGTACTAATTGAGTCGGGATCATTTGCTGCTTGTTAAGAAATGACACCAATTAACACGGTGAGGATGCATGTGTATTGAAGGAAATATAATTTTAGACAAATCTGACGTCAGCACTGCAAGTCAACTAAGATAGGCATTCTATTAATTGAGTGTTAATTTACGCAAAAACAAATAGATCTAGAATTAATCTCAGCTCGAGTATAATACAATTAGAATGAATAAAATGTGGTCTTTGAGAGAACTTCAGGGTTCAATCAGTTAATGAAGATGAATGAATGGTTACACCTGCCAGTATATGATGAGTCAAGGGTGTTATATGTTATGTTAATTATTAAACAATTACTGCTTGTATGTATTCCATCACCAGCTACATTCAGTTGATAGTCATTATCCAAATACATCCCATATAAAAGCTAGTTAAATATATAATTGTTATATATTACATCAGCTCGAATCAAATTACAATCAGAATAAATAAAATATGATCTTTATGAGCAAACTTCAGGGTTAAATCAGTTCTTGATGATGGATTGATGAAAATCTACACCTGCCAGTGTATGCTTTATTATATACACCAATATAATTATATGCACCAGTGTATAAAATGGTATACTGTACAACCTCAGCTCAAATCTAATTACATTTAGGATTAATCAGATATAATCTTTAAGCGCAAGGTTGAGGAAAAACATGACTTATGGTAAAGACATAATATATTCCCTTGGTACATCAAACATCACCACATCCAAAATTTAGATTTTACTAAAGTGTGCTTAATCCCTGACCAACATAAATGGTGGCTAATAATAATAATAATAATAATAATAATAATAATAATAATAATAATAATAATAATAATAATAATAATAATAATAATAATAATATCAATCACACCACAAAATCGACTTTGTTAAGGTGAAATTATTATTGGACAGCGATGCACCCGGCGCTCAACCAACAAGACTAACATGTAAGCTGAGCAGTGATCCGTGACTTTACCATTTCAGCTGCTTCCATTTGGTGAACTTTACACTTGAACAAATTTAACTGCAGCCCTAAGATGAAGACATGCAGTACATCTCCATGTCTCAGACCACTACAGAACATTTTATGTAATCTGTAATCCTTTTTTTTAGATGATGATGATGATGATGATGATGATAATAATAATAATAATAATAATAATAATAATAATAATAATAATAATAATAAATACACTGCTCTCCTTGGCTGTACTCCTTGAATGTAGCCATGCAAAAGTGTACAATTGAATATTTGAATCTTTTTTTCTTCACAGACCTTTGATAGCTTTAAGAAGTGTAATACTATATGACTTAATGCTGTTGGCTGTATGACTGCCAGTCTCATGTTGTCTATAGAACTCACTATGCAAGCCTGGAAGCCTGGAGCAGAATGGAGAAGAATTGCCAGACTGAATTGTAAGAAATAGAGTTATACACAAATAGGCAATACAGTTGTGCATTGTGTATAATGATTTTGAACTGCAGCATTGTTGTTGTTTTTTTTATATGTTCTAAATTTATACGAGGCATTTATGTTGAAAATATTAATGAATCACAGGTAAATTATATAACAGTAGTTTTGATTGTCAGATGGTGGGAATGGATGCAATTGCAAGAAATGCTATTATTGAAAAAAAACAGACAGGGAAACGGATCCAAATCAGATCATCGAACAAAAAAAAAATCTAAACAGAACAAAACTAAAAAAAAGAATGAACAAGAAACAAACAGAAGGTCAGCAAATAGAGTTAAACAGGGAAAAACCAGCCAAAAATAGAAACAACGGAGAATCGCAAACTGTATCAATAAGAACTGTGGAGAAAGGAATTACCGATATTCTGTGTGTGTGTGTGTGTGTGTGTGTGTGTGTGTGTGTGTGTTAATGAGTCAGGTGTAAGCAGTCTATATTCAGGTGGAATTAAACAGGACAACGATTGTGTTAAGATGGAAATGTAAGCCATGTCGGCCATGATTGAAGGCCACAGTGCAGATATACATCGTATGGAGTTCACATCCGATTCTGCTGTTGACATGGCAACAAAAACACATTACTTTTAAGCAATCATTGACTAAATATAATGACCAAAAATGCATTTGTGATATGAAAGGCGCTTAAATTCATCATCATAGACCCACTTGTTCGACCAGGAACTCAGGTTATTGTCTGTGTCGATTTATTCTGAGTTCTTCAATTTCCTCCCAAAAATATGCAGGTAGGTTAATGTAAATTGCCAAAGTTGAATGTGTGTGCAGGGTGCCCTTTAATAGACTGACTTCCGGGAAAGACTCTGGATGCATCACAGCCCTGAAAAAGATAAAGCTATTATAGATAGCGAATGAATTAATGTATGAATTGATAAATTGATTATTTAAATAAAGCACCTTGTATGATCCACAAAAGTAGTCACATAAGAACTTCTGTTTTTTGTTTATATTTTACATTACTTTACATTTTGGGTCCCTAAACTACAGCCTGAACAATGCTAGAGACATTTTTTTAAAATTGGATTTTAAATATGTTTTACTCATATCATATCTGTATGTAATAATAAAGGTCGGCCTGCCAACTAAAATTTCCCCTTAGTTTTTAATAGAGGTCGAGGCCAACATAGTTGATTGCTGGAACGATCAGCAAGAATTCATACAGATAGTTTTTCCGGTTTCTGATTATTACGAGAGCGGCCTCTAGAGGTGAATTACTGACACCAAGTGCTGTTTATTTTTATATCATTAAAATAGTGATAATGCACTTTTAATAGGCTATATATCTCTTGAAAAGTACTGTTCATTTGTCTGTACATAACAAAATGATAAATTAGTTTATTATACTGTTATGTACAAACAAATGAGCAGTACAGAAAAAAAAATTGGGGACCCCTGCTTTACATTAACCTGAACTCTGAAGTCAAAAACAATTTTTTCAGACTGAAAAAATATAACAGCATTTTTTTTTCCAACATAATTATGCTAAGATACAGAAAGACACATAACAACACTTCCCATCAGCCACTGCAGCATATCCTGTTACTGCCTGTGAAAGTGTTCATGTACATTCTCTTGTAATTAGCACTTGCATAGTCTCACCTTTCACCGCCCTGTTTTTGTCTCTTGTTTGTCTCCTCATGGTGATTGTCCATTTCAATCAGATTCTATTTTGTTCATGTGTTTAGCCATCACATGTTTCAAGTATTTAGGGTTATTTTTTTGTCTATTGACAAGATGAAGAATGCAGTGCAGATGGACCATTCTGTTGTGACCAGTTCCAGGCCAGAAGGTTTGCTTCACCTTGATGAAAACAATAAACAGTGAAAAAAAGCTTTGGTGTACTATGCGCAGAATGCTTTTCAGCAAGTAAAGCCATTTAGAGGCTTCAATAAACACGATACGACAGGACAGAAGCATTTTTCAGTCCCAAGGCTAGCACAATGTTTAAAAAAGTGTAAAAATCATGCAGTTTGCCTTGAGAAATTAAGTTTTCAGCTCAGTCCAGTTCAATCTATATTGATAAATGATATCATTAGACACTGGTTCATATATTGTGTGTTGTGAATTCCGATTGTTGTTGGTGTGTGTAAACACATTGATTTGTGTGCTATGAGGTGTGCGTACATAGAGAACCTAATCTGTCAATGATAGGGATCCGTGAAATGGATCGTTTGTTTTATAGTGCGTACAGAATGTGTGCATTGTATATGAAGGCAGTGTTGTGTCAGATGCTGGTTTGGTTGAACCCATATCGTGTGATATATTGTGTGTATTCGACAGTATTTGATACTGAGTGAGTGATGGATCATGTTAATGTTCAGCTCTGGAAGAAGACAAATGAGCACATAATACATCACCACGTAGTAGCAAACATATCGCTCAAGTGCTTACATGTGCTTGTGTGTGTGTTTTCTGAAGTGGGACAGCACATAGATTTTTAGAAGGGCATTACACTTTCATGCTTACATTCAGATTGTTCCCACAGCACTTTTGTTCTTCCAAACTGCTGCTGTTCAGATCTTCCTCATTTGCGTCACAATTCTTATTTTTGCTCCCATTTTTATTTGGCAAATTGTGAACATGAGCAGTGTCGTGTAAAAATGAGTCCCAATAACAACTAGATAAATTCCCACATAAACTATATATAAGCAGAAAATATTTCAAAGGTCCATGAGATTTTGTTCTAGTTTTCTCTAAATGAGGATAAGAAGAAACTTGTTATGATTAACAACACAACAGATTTAATACAACTTAGTATCGATTTTCTTTAACCACTATGCTTATGCTTCTAGGACCTGTGACCAATTTCACTCTTATGCTGCATTCAGCTTATGGTTGAAACTTGTAATTTACAACCACCAATCATTATAACTCAATAGAAATTTTTTTTTTAAAATGCCTCAAATTGGATTAGTCTTCTCAACCATGAATCGTATTTTGTTTATACAGTGCCTTCAGGTCATGCCTACACACAGCATCAGAAAAAAGAAAAGTAGCACTTTGTTACATTTAAATAAGGTATACTGTGTATACAAGTATTTATTTTAGATCAGTCAACATACAAATATATTTGCTTGTTAAATCTAGACTGTAATGTTAAGTTCAATACACATAATGGTTTTGAATGTCAAAGTTGCAGAGAGTTTTAAAACATGATGATGTTCTGACCAACAAATTACTATTCTGAATCTGACACTACAGTACATGTTTCACAAGTACAAATATTTTCTTAGTGATCATTATAGCTGTTAGCATAAAAAGGATTTAAATACTAGACATTTGTATATTCTCTTCAGACAAACTGCATTTCTTTCTCCTTTAGAACAAATGTTACAGTATGTAGAACATAACATAGATGCTCCTACTACAATTGAATTCTGTTATACTGGCAAAAATTGTTCTGCACAAGACTACATATAATGTTCTTTAATAAATATATAACATAATCATTTTAAAACATTGTATAAGATGAATAAAACACTTTGGGTGGTGACACACAACATAGTTTATTTCTTACTTGTCTAACAGCCAACACCTGATGCTATTTTAGTCCTCTATGGACAGTATTATGTGGCATTATTGCTACTGTTTTTAATTAACAAGTACACATTTACAACATAAAATATTTTATTTAATTAATATTTTAAGTCTTGTTCAACTAACTACCATAATTTCCAAACTATTAAGCGCACCCATATATAAGCCGCACCCACTGAATTTTACAAAGATTTTTATTTTGAACATAAATACGCCGCACTTGTCTATAAGCCGCACATCATGCCTACATTGAAACTAATGAACTTTACACAGGCTTTAACGAAAGACAGTGTCTGTTACACGGCTTGTATCTAAACAGTAGCCTACCAATTAAGTCATTGTTCACTGACTTCCTCCTTCCTTTCACAACAATTTCTCTCAAGAGTTTATCTTTTGGCATCGTCGTGCGTTTAAAAATCATCATCGGTGAAGCTTTTCCCCCGATGCCGTGCAGCTCAGAACACAGGTGAAGTGTGTTTTTTCATGCCCGGTTGTTTTCAGCGTGACAAATGATTCTCATTTCCTGTAGACAGTCCGAGTGAGCGGCATGTGATACGTCAGAGGAACCTCATCCATATTTATGATGTGGTGCGGCCCGATTCAGTGGGCACGCATCTGATTTAAAATAAAGAGTTTAATTGGTTCACTTGAACCCGTTCCGCAATTTCATTGGTCTAATGTTATGGAGTTCAGTTTTTTTGGCTTGAAGTTTGTAAAACTGGGAAAAAGCCAGGAAAAATCCATGAATTAGAAAAAAGTAGCGACGTATAGTCCGGAAAATACGATAAATTGAATTTGCTGTTTCCACTTCTGTAATAACAGCAGCACAACCTCCACTTTCACTAAATATGCTTTTTCTTGGTGGAGTACGAGAGCTTCTTAGTGAAGCCAGGTGGAGTTTGTAGGTGATTGGAATAAATACAGTACCTGTTCACACTTCAGTGGCTGCTGTAGCATACTTTCTTTCTTTAGGGCATAAACAAACAACATTAGACATTAGTAAGCAGAGCTTAGAGCTGTTAAAGCTTCTTGATGTGGAACTAACACTCTGAATGGAATCAATGTCATAAACTGCTATTTTAATCCAGATCTTCTGAAGAGATCATTCAACATTCAATCTATCAAAATTTGTGCAGCATGGATGACCTTTCTGAAAAAGGGCATTGGTCCCATGGGATTCTTTCTTATAGGGCAGAAAGGGAATAACAAGCCGATATGGTAAAGATCAAACCTGTCTGAACTGATTTCAAATTTCAGATTCAATCCATCGGCAGCTCCAGCAATACGGCAGTTATCAGACTGGGAAACTTAATTCAAAACTCAGTCAAGGCTATAGTGTCACAGCAAACAGAGTCCAAGCTGAGACCAAGGGCAAAGTGTACAATATATCATATACAAGGAATGAATTTTTAATTTTCCATTAAACTTCGTGAATATCAAACAACATCATTAAATGCTTAATCAGTAGTGTTTAATATTCATAGCTATAGATAAGACATATCCATTTATGTTTTGTTTCACGGTGGGTTTTTACTTGACTTGGATGAGACATCTGTTTTGCAGAATAAATGCATATTTCTCTGTCCAATCATCTTTAAACATCCTTAAGCCATATCATTAGTTCACTAATTACACTAGAGATAGTTCATCTATGAAAAGTCTGTGAAAATGCTTCCCATTCATGATGAGTTGCCTTCAGCTAAATAATTTGCATAAATGCATGTCTTTGGATAATCCACAACAGAGAAGCTGCTAACAAAGATGCAATGATTTATATTTTAAAAAGTTGATGACCCATGACCATATTTTTATCCCTGCATTAATCATTTTTATTCAAGTGCTCAGTTTTACCTTCAAATATCTTGCTAGATCTTCATCAAAACCTGCAGTCCACAAGTTGATTGCTGATAAACTTGGTCTTTTTCATAGAAAGCCAACCAGGATAAAAAGCACATATTCCACAGAACATGTAATATAATAATAATAATATTACAAGAAAATCATGTTATGATAATAAATAGTTAAACACGTTATTATAAATATAACAAGATTTCAAATTCACACACTGGACTGTGTGTGAAACTGCACCCTCTTCTATAAAGTGCACTGTATTCATCCAGTCTCATGGCATTGCATGATGTAGTCACAAAATGTAAACTATTTATTCATGTTCATAGACATAAATTTTCCTCTTTTTTCCTGTTTTTGGTGCCTCCGCTAAAGTTTTCCTTCTGCCACTGGATACCACAGACGGCGTTTTGTTTTTCTTCTCATTTTTAAACTTTAAGCACTATTACTCAACATTTCAGCAGGAGATTTTATCCTTGTTTGTATTGCTTTTAATTCTGCAATCTACTCACTGTTATAAACCATTGCCAGTGGTTCCTTCCATTTAAAATACAGTAAATATGTATTCAAGGTTGCCTGTGTTCAATTCCCGGTCAGGGAACCAACCCCAGCCACTTTCAGTGCCGGTCCCAAGCCCGGATAAATGGGAAGGGTTGCGTTAGGAAGGGCATCCAGCGTAAAACGTGTCAAATCAAACATGCGGAGGATCCACTGTGGCGACCCCTAACGGGAGAAGCCTATAGAAAGAAAGAAAGATTCTCCAGGTTAATTAAATGGACTGCGTTAATTAAAGACACACACATTTACTAAGCCCTAACCCTTACCACTTGACGTATATTTTCTGCATAATTCCCTAATAAAAAAAAAAAAACAGAGAAAAAAAATTTCCATTGGCATTTCTGTCAGCATTACCCATGATCCTATGCCTCCAATGCTATAGAGACAGAGCCAGACGGAGGCGACATGCTGAGTGACATAAAAAAAGAGGGAAATTCGTGTCTATGAACACGAATCAACCGAAGTTTGTGACTTTATCACAAAATGCAGTGAGACTGTTTTGCTATATCAGGTGTCAGCCATTTTGTAGTGGTGTCTTCATTCCCATTCGCTCACTCATTTGTACCCACAATTCACTCTGATTTCAACTTTCAATGTAAACTAACTAAGATACTGTTTCCAATACTGCAACATGACAGCGCAAAAGAAAATCTTCCTTTGAAAATGTAAAAAAGTTTCGCTAAAACCAAGGTCAGACTGGGCAAAATTTATGCCATTTACTTCTGTTGTAAGCTTCAAGATACTGACAGGAAACGCTGGGAAAATGTTCTGTGCATAATGATCAGATTTTTTTATATTTATATGTATTTTTAAATTATGAACATAATGCTAAACAACCATTGTGTGTGTGTAATTTTACAATACCCCACAGAGGTTAATAGCAGAGGTGGGAAGTAACGAAGTGCAAATACTTCCTTACTGTACTCAAATAGATTTTTCTGCTATCAGTCCTTTACTCCACTATTTATTTTTACTTTCATTCATTACAATTTGACACAAATATCTGTACTTTCTAATTGGTACTATTTTTAAAATAGGCTCGTTACTTTAGTTTTAATCTATTTGGTGACATCAAATTTTTTTCTTCTCATTGCGCTCCGGTTTCAGCCCTTCAACCAATTTCTCTTCATTGGGGTCAACCTACAACTGGTATCATTTCCTGGCTAAATGTTTAGTTTTAAATAAACCAATTTACATCGATAACAAATATTCTCTGATTATGTTAGCTGTATGAAAGTTAGTAGAGGTACAGGTATCACCACATTAACCGTCCGTGTGGAAACATAGCAAAGGTTGCTTTTGGTCGTGAATATTTACGTAATTTAAAACACCATAATTACTTTAAAACCGTATACCCTAAAAAAAACATACATTTGCATAAAGCATTAATATTTGTCCACGCCCATGTTGATTAAAGCATTAAAAATGTCTAAATTTAAGGTACATTTAGAACAGATAGAATGTGCGATAACTTAGAACAATCAAGCTATAAATATTTTAATCGATTGACAGCCCTAATATTAATATGATGTGAGGTCCAGTTACCAGCATGTCACTAAAACAGGTAGAAGTAACGGCTACTTTTTACTTAAGTACATGTCAGAGCCCAAACTTATTTACTTAACGTTAAGTAAAAAAGTATAGTCAGTACTTCAACTTTTACCAGAGTCTTTTAAAACATGAGTGTCTGTACTTTTACTTATGTAAATAATGTGTGTACTTTTGCACCTCTGGTTAATAAAGAGTAGGTGTAACATTTATGACAAAACTGTCGGCGACATTCTCTCCTCTCTGATGCGTGATGTTTACATATGTGTCTGATGAAGCAATCTCTGATACTTCTGATGCAGCAATTTTAGATTTTTACTGTTTTGGGACGAATTTATATTACTGATTAGTTTGTGTGTGTGGTGTGTCTGTGTGTCTGGGGGGTACTAATCTATATCTCCCACACTGTAAGTGTATTTGTATTTGGTTCTACCCACATGTGTCTGTGTGCATATGTCTGTGAGAATGTTTAAAGGGAAGATATTTTTTTTATCTCTCTCTTTTGCGTGTAGTGTAAACAAAGCTTTAATTCAACATGCCGAGAGATGATTCGGAAGCTGAAAGGTCACAGTGCAATGCACGAGAGCAGGGTATGACAAATCCTTGAGGTCAGAACTTTTTAATCCATGGGGTATCCCAATATACAAAAAACAAAACCTTGTAGACAGAGAGACACCATTAAAAATGAAGAATGGGCCTGGGGACCGCAGGATTGAGGCGACAGCTGCAGAAAGCTTCGGAGAGCTTTGGTTATTGCAATGCTCTGACCCACTTTACAAAGTGCAAACTAACTCAAGGCTATAAGTTTTACAGATGAAATTAGACTTCATAAGTAGTTATCCCAAACAAGTTTAGTTTGTAGTACATTTTCACAGTATCTACAGTAATAACAATCAACAGTATCTACAATAACACAATGCAGATATGAGTTAAATATATTAATATCAGATATGAGTCCTTTAAAATTACGTTGTTGTTTTTTTTACTTTGTTTGTTGAGCTGCAATTTTATTAAACATACTGCATATTGTTAAAGAGACATGCTGATGTTATATTTATATCCTTGGCAGTTTCCAACAAAATGCTCCTTAACTGTGAATCGGTTGATGATATTGTCCTCTTTCCTTTTACAGCAGGAAGGCAGAGCTCAACACTGTAAAAATCTTGATTGTTTTATAAAATAATAACAACCAGACACAGCCTCAGTTTCTAAACAATAGCCTAGTTAATACGCTAGCTTAACATGGACAAAATTGTGGGAATTACGTAATGGCATTTATGTATTGTTACTGGTGAGGAAGCTCTGATGGTGTTAGTAAGAGTATCACATTCAGTCTGAGGAAGCAATATGTTCCTATTTTAAAGAGACCCATGCTGCTAAATCACACCTCCAATTCCTTAACCAAGGGAGTTCCAGAAATGTAAATACTGCTACCAAAAAACGCACAACTGGATCACGTTGACTGATAACGATCACAAGGATTGTCCACAAATACTATTTATAAATTTAAAATAAAAATGTTAGTGGACAATTGAACATACAGTGTCACACCCCTCACATTTTAGCAACCATTTTAGTATATCTTTCCAAGGAACAATACTTTAGAAATAAAAATAGCATGTAAAGGCAGACAAACACATTAATATTATGAATAGGACATGTGGCTTTGCATGGTTAAACGATGTACAGCTGTTATGACTTAGGGTGTCCTTACTTTTGTTGCTAGTTATTTTGACAATAATGGCTGTATGTTAAGTTATTTTCAGAGATCAGTAAATCTGTACTGCTATACAAGCTGCACAGTGACTACTCTAAAATATATCCAAGTTTCATTTTTATAGCATTGTCCTTTAAAAATATACTAAAATGGTTGCTGAAATGTGAAAGTTGTACTCACTTTTGTGAAAAACTGTAAGTTTTCCAACCAAGATGAAAGACATGGCTGGTCTGGAGCCAATCTATCATAGAGAGCACACAAACTAAAATCTAAAAATACATATCCTTTTGGGTTTTTCCTAAGATGAGAAGAAACTTGACATGTTGGAGGAGACCAGATTTTTAAGAACATACAAAAATCCCCACAAACTGTTTAGATGCTGAATCTATAGGGCTTTAAATTTACCCATTGCACCACTATTATCCATTTTGTTGCTGAGTCTTGTATTTAAAATTATACTTAAGTGACATCAAGTAGCTTTTATAAATTTGTTACCCATATACAACCGATAGAGTACACAATAAAAGAAAATAAGATTTCTTCAGAACCAACATAAAACATACATAAAACCTAAAACTACAAAAGCGAACACAGAACTAACTAAAACTGTATAGACTTACTTAATTTACTGTAAATCATTTAACCAGTCGGTGCATAAACAGATAAGGCATTTTGCAGGCATCTCCATGTCTCCATGAAATTTCACTTAACTCTTGAGCGTAGTCTCAACAAAAAAAAATGTCTAATATCCAAATTCTGACTGTCTTACTGTATCCAAATTCTGATACAGTAACTGTGTGAGATTATTTAGACAAAGTTCTGTTTAACAAAATCTTATCAGTTACAAAGTGCTCTTTCTCTGCATGCCAGTGTGAATTTCTCCATTCAAACACTAATACATTCTCATCTCCTCTGACATCGGTCTGCCCCTATCCTTCATACCCAGCTGTCCTCCACGCGTGGAAGATTTTTCTTCACTGTAGCTCGAAAAACGTAGAAATTTGCTCACCCAAGACAGCGCCTTCAACAACCCCACATTTTTCATAGCTCAGTTAAAAAAAAATAAAATACATCTACCCCAAGTCTCTCATAGCCTTCACTGTTAGCATTAATAAAAATACTGGGCATTGTTTCATCAGACATGTTATTTAGTCTGAGCAATCTGGTTAGACTGTGCATATTTAAAGTTCTTTGGTACCCCTCTTAATATAAATAATATTACATTAATAATGAAAGTAATAACGAAAATGTATATATTATCATTGTTATTTCATATTGTCGTTGTTGTTGTTATATTATTATAACATGATTTAAATGATCTCCAGTAAAACAAGACTATAGGGGTACAAATCTTTGTTACCAGCTCATTATCGATCTGAATAAATGTAGATAAATCACAGTGTGCTGGTAAATAGCCTTTTTTTTAATAGTAGTGCACTGCTGCTACACAATTACATTAAATTAATGTAAGGCTTTTGCAATTAGCTAATGGTCTAAGGGTGCAGTTAATGTGTTCCTGTTATTCATATGCCTATTTCATCAAAATGGTGTGAGTCAAACACTAGAGAAATACAGAACAGAAGGCATTCGGCTCTGATGAATCACAACACCGCCTAATTGCATTCACACGCTTGCAATTAAAAATTTCAATCATAGTCTCAATCATAATCACGATCCACAATGTGCATTTCTAATTTCTTTCACATCGAAGCAGCCTTGTAATGCATTACTGGTACCAGCAGTATTCTTTGAAATATCCAGCCTAAAAATCCACCAATTTCTCCAAAGTTTCATGATCTATGAATAATAAATATTTGGAAAAATGCTAACTTTGAACACATCTGTGTATAGCTAAATGTTGGTGTATACACTGTTTTAGACAAATCCCACTGATTCATATCAGCAAAACTTGTTAATGCTATTATTAATATTGATATTGATGTCACCAAATAGATTAAAACTTAAGTAACGAGCATTTTCGAAAATGTAAGAATTAGAAAGTATAGATATTTGTGTCAAATTGTAATAATTAAAAGTAAAAATGTAAAAAAAAAAAAATAGTGAATTATTATATTTTATTATATATTATGATAGCCCCACTTACTGTTTGGATTCCCATTTGGTGTAGCAGGTGACATTGCAGCTTTACAAATCCAAGGTTCCTGAGTTGATCCTGAGTTTAGAGTATTGTCTGTTAGGTGGTTAGGTGGACTGGAGACTAGAAATGAATAAAGGAATCTATGTGTATGGTGCTTTGTGATTTATTAGTGTTCCCAATTATCATCCACTGCAAACAAGTCAAGTCAAGTCAAGTTTATTTTTATAGCACCTTTCACAACAGACATTGTCTCAAAGCAGCTTTACAGAAATCAACAGTCAAGGTTAATGGTGTGCATTTATCCCTGATGAGCAGCCGTGGCGACTGTGGCAAGGAAAAACTCCCTTAGATATTATGAGGAAGAAACCCTGAGAGGAACCAGACTCAAAAGGGGAACCCATCCTCATTTGGGTGACATCAAGAGTTTGATGATAAATCAATACAGAACACTGGAGAGTGAGAACTAACATGAGCACTGACAAACACTATATGTTCATCACAACCCTAACAGTCTTAAGCAGTTACTAAACAGCCCTCAATTCTGTTTAATGGGCCTTTACAATGCTTTACCAAAAGTGGGCGATGTCCTCAGGTAAGTAGGAAAGCAAAGCAATATTCTCAGTAGAGCACGCAAGAAGAACATCCTCAGAACAGCAGGAAGGTAAAACAAATTCCAAAATGTGGGAGGATTGATGGGAGACAGCTCTAACCATAAGCAAGCATTAGACCTGTTAATGTATGGTATAATCATTATTACTGTTGGCATGTTATGACTGTTTCAATGAAGTATGCCTAAATAAATCTAAGTGAAGTACCAATTATTATAATTTGAAACTCCAGTCTCTAGTAAATTAATATATACAGTTTGAGCTGGAAGGAATTCAGCCCCAGATTCAATACATTGTGTTGGTAGTGCTATTATTATTATTATTATTATTATTATTATTATTATTATATAAATAATAACCGCAACAGGATAATGTAGATTCCTTAATTTTATCTGTATTTTTATGTATTCTTTAAATGAAAAGAGGGACATAGTCCTGCTTTTCCCAAAGATGACAACTGAGCCTGCTGTCATCACACTAAACATTTCTTTCTTTCTTAAAACAAACAAAAAAAATCTAAGACCAAAACTTTTACCCAAACACCAAACTATATGATTGCAATCACCCATCCATTTTTTTTTTACACTTTTTTGCTGAACCTGTGGTTTTTTTTTTTAAATCCTAAATTAGATTTGCTTATTATCCTAGCTAATAAAGACGCATTAGTACTTTTATGCAGACTAGCATTTTGTAAATGACCTTCATTACCCACAGATTTAGGTCTTCAGAGATTTCAGATGCTGTTTTGTTATGAGAAAAACAAGCATTGCACTTAGATTTTTTTATGCTTAAAAAAGAGATGGGAGAAATGTGTAGTACTTTGTGCAGGTGTATGTGTGATGTGAGGGCATTTGAACCCGGCTGGGGCGGAGATCCGGGTGGGTTTTTTTTAACCAAAGAATAAATACTGAGAAAGACTGATCTCTAAGCACATCTTGCATACTCCCCCCCTCCCCCAAACACACACACACACACACACACACACACACACACACACACACACACTACACATACATGCACTTATCCCCACCACTGTCAGCCACCTTTATCTCTGGGAGGAGTCTTTTGTGTCCACCATCTGTTTTAGGGCTCCAGAGAGCAAGCAGAAGAGGAGGAAAGAATATAAGACAGGAAATGAGAAATGCAGCAAAATGAAAAGTGTGGTAGATGTGTGAGAAAAAACGGTAAAGGAGAGAGGAGGAAAAAAGACATAGAGGCAGAGGAGGGGCAGAGGTGTTGTGTGCTGAAATGTCATGAAATATCTCTGCATTTGCAGGGTAATTAGAGGCCAATTGGAATTCAAATGTCTACCTCCAGTCCTGATGGAGATAATATGCTAGGCCACGGATCCAGCAATGCACACGCAATTAGTGGAGCAGGTCTGTATGGCCTCGCTGGAGAGACGCAGGCGCGTGTGTGTGTGTGTGTGTGTGTGTGTGTGTCGTGCATGCGCAGCTGAAACAAGGGCGCACATCCTGCCGCGCCCAGACGCACACCAGCTCATTTACATCCAACACTTAATAAGCTGCGGGATTAATGAAGAGACCGCCAATTAACGCTGATACCTTACTGAATGTCTCCTTCAGGCTTGATGCTCACAAACCTGCACAAAAATAATCTGCTTTCTGTGCACCCGTTCTTGTATTTGTTTCATTTGTTTATTTATTTTTTGCCTTTGACGTTTTCTTGGCGCTCTTTCTTCCGTGCTTCATCTTGGAGACGAGCAATTATCACTGAGCCTCGCACAATGCGGATGCAGCCTAATTGTAAAATACGATACCAGATATGAGTAATTAGTGGATTTTTTTTTCTTTTTACATAATAAACCTGTTACTTCCGAGAGAGAGAGAGAGAGAGAGAGAGAGAGAGAGAGAGAGAGAGAGAGAGAGACTGTATTCACTGCAGCACAGGACAAATAGAGATGGAACATTTTTCTTTTGTCTTATGCTACAAAGGCTTCAGAAAAGATGACCAGAAAATGTACATGCCAGTACCTGAAGAGCAAATAACAGATACTAAGAACAAACTCCATATATGTGAAGGAGAAATATGAACGTCTCCTAAATTGACATAAAACAACAAAAAACATTAAACCTCAAACTAATTTCATGTAAATTATGTTAAGAACACACATGCACTTACAAAAATATTCATACCAATGTTCAAAATATGTATAACTATTTCTTTGTATATTTCATTTGGATCTATATGTATGTCTGTATGTGTCTATCTATCTGTGCAGATGTTGGCAATTGCAATCAATTTTTTCACAAAATCTAAATCTGAGAGAGAGAGAGAGAGAGAGAGAGAGAGAGAGAGAGAGAGAGAGAGAGAGGGGTGATCCCATGCTCCTTATTCCCTAAGCACGTGTCCTATATGGGATACTGAGGAATATACCGAGATGAATGTCATAAAGAAGTTTTAAAAAATAATGCAATCATGATCTTACTGTGGATTTATGTTTCTACAACAATTACTGAAGACATCCAAAAAAACTAAAAAAATAATAATAATTAATAAGAACAAGAACAAGAAGAAGCCAAATAAACCTAAATCAATAATATATTACCAGTCCAAATTCATTAATCCAAATTAGGTAAGAACATTATGGATTTATGTAGTCACAACACAAATGTGTTAAATAACAAAGAATACAAATCTATTTTTACAAAGTGGCCACCTTTTGCTTTGATGACAGCTTTGGACACTCTTGGCATTCTCTCAGTCACCTCATGAAGTAGTCATCTGGAATGCCAGGCCATCTGATGCAGCGCTCTATCACTCTCTCTTTTTGAACAAATAACACTTTTATAACCTTAAAGTTTGTTTGGTCTGTGGCAGCCATGCTGGTTAAGTGCATCCCTTAATTTCAGCTAAATCACCAATTACTTTTTCCAGGCAGGTTTGGACACGGGGTCTCTGAGTTATATTCAAATTATTTGAAAAAAGATTTTCATAAAAATTTGCTTGATGATCTGAATCATCTGTCACAAATAAGCAAAAAATTTATACAATATATATTATGTGTGTATGTATTTTATGTATAAACAATTGGAAGAAGCAGAATACTTTTTAACTTGTTAATCACCCTTTGGCTTCATTTTTTACACTTTGTATAAAGTCAGGGATTTTATAGGCTTAGAGTCAGAAGTATGATTAACCAATTATAGGTGCTAATCATCATCAATTTCATATGTAGGTTAAAACATAGAAATGAACTGAAACAGAAACAGCTGTGTAGAAGCATAAAACTGGGTAAGAAACAGCCAAAAAGCTACTATGGTATGGTTGTAGAAGACAGTTTCATGACACAGGTCATACACTATGGTAAGACTGAGCACAGCAGCAAGATACAAAGTCGTTGCACTGCATCAGCAATATCTTTCAGCAGACTGGAGCTTCAAGATGTGCTGTTCGAGCTATTTTAAAGAAGTACAACAAAACAGGCAATTTTAACAGTAGACACATCGGTTGGCAAAAAAAAACGTAATGCAGTGGTTGAAAGACACATCAAGCTTACTCAGTGTCTAGTATAATTTCATGGAAATAATACTACATTTCAAAAAACAAGTTGCTTGCTGAAGAGCTGAAGACCGGTACAATGAGTGCTAGCAGGCATGGTGGAGGTTTCATGCAAGTTAGGGCTGCATTTTTTTAAATGGAGATGATGATTTCGTCAGAAGTAATGCTGTCCTCAATGCTGAAAAATAGAGGCAGATAATTATCCATCCTGCAATAACATTTGAGAGGCATCTGATTGGGCCCAAATTCATTCTGCAGCAAGACAACAACCCCAAACATTCTGCCAGTGTAATCCAGAACATGTAAGTGATGGTTTGGCTCTCACAGAACCTTGATTTCAACATCATTGAGTCTGTCTGGGATTACATGAAAAGGCAGAAGGTTTTGAGACAGCCTACATCTATAGAAGGTCTGTGGTTAGTTCTCTAAAATGTCCAGAATAACCTTTATGTCAAGTTCCTTCAGATACTGTGTGCAAATTGTCACAGCAAATATTGATTGACTTGAATTTCTCTTCTTTTCATGTACTTTTCATTTTGTTAAATGATCAAAATTAACAATGAACTTATTTTGTTTTTTAACCATTATTACTTTACAGCATTTTTTTCACATCTGCCTAAAACTTTTGAACAGTACAGTCTATATCATCAGATATTAATATTTGATTTAGATATTCTGTTTACCCACTTTGCATTTTGGAAATTGATATATATATATATATATATATATATATATATATATATATATATATATATATATATAATTTTATTATAATTTATTTATTTATTTTTAACTTTAATTAAAGTAATGTAAATTTTTTATTTGTTTTATATACAGTACAAATCAAAGATTTTGGACATCTATTATCCATCTATTACAGCAGCAGTAGCAGCAGCAGCAACAATAATAATAATAATAATAATAATAATAATAATAATAATAATAATAATAATAATGCACTGTAAACACTGCCATTAATGTTCACATCTCGGCCGCATGTCGGCGCTGTTCCCTTTCTAACTCGTGCGCTGGGACTCCCGGAAAAAAGCCGGTGCGAAAAAAAAAAAAAAAAAGTTTCGTGTTTTGAAATAACGATAAATAAGCGGACGGGGCAAAAGCGCGCATTTGATTGGCCAGCCACTTTCAGCGGCTGAACCGCGATTGGTTATGTCGGTTTAAAGGGTCGAAAAGGGGGCGTGGCCCGCCGGGTTCCAGCGCGCGCCGGGCGCTCAGTAAAGCCGCGCCACCGGGGCCGCCTGTCTCTCTCTCTCTCTCTCTCTCTCTCTCAGTCTCTCTCTCTCTCATCACACACACAAGCGCGCCCTCTCTCTCTCTCTCTCTCTCTCTCACACACACACACACACACACACACACACTTGCGCGCTCCTTACTACGGTTGGCGATGTGACGCGCCACGCTCGCCTTGTGGAATAGCGGAGTATCCGAGCGCGTGCAGAAGCGGAGGGAGTGCGGGTTTTGCTTTTCCACGGAGAAAAAGAAAATAAAAGGGGGATGAAGCGAGAACGGAGGACGCCGTTCACCTTGACTATGGATTTGCTCACGTTTTTGTGCGCCTTCGCGGCTGTTTCAGGGATGGAAGGTAAAATGGGGGGCGAATGGGATTCTCCCGGGATAATAATAATAAATAATAAATAATAAATAATAGTAACAATACTGATAATAAACGCGCGTCTCGAGCTCGATAGCGACCGGGTGCCGCGCGCTCCAACTTTATTTTGTGCGCAGCTTTTAGAGCTGTCATTGGGAAACTTTTTGTTTGGATGCGCGCGGATCCTGCGCTGATGCGCAAAGTCCAGTAAAGGCTGAGATCTTCTCTCTCTCTCTCTCTCTCTCTCTCTCTCTCTCTCTCTCTCTCTCTTTCTCTCTCAGCTGCTCGGTGCATCATTTCCAGACTGGGTTTTCTGCGTACTGGTGAAATTAATCACATGTGCACATTGTTTTTTTCTTTGGCATTTCAAAAAGGTTGCAAAATGGATACATTCATTCGTTCGTTTCTGATTGCACATTTGCATGCTTGGAAGGTATTTCCCGTCACGTGTCTGTGCAAAAAAAAAAACACAATAATTGATAAGGACTCCAAAAATTGATATTCTGAGCATTTCTTGATGCCCAGGTCTGTGATTAAATGCATTTTTTTTTTTCTCAGGGCGAGTGTGTGGAGGTGGAATTGATAGCTATCGAATGCCAAATTCTCCTCATTTCTGTCAGTGTTCTACGTCCGGTTCTTGTCCAGGGAATGAGTTCTGTGTAAGAAAAAAAAATAAATCCTACTCCTTGTGTAGAGTTTGACAGATGGCGCACTGATGGCAGAAGATGAACAGAAAAAGCGCAGGGAAAAATACACAGACTCTGACACACACTTCTGCTGTGTGCTGCTATCTGTCCCTCTTCGCATCTGCCTGTCAATCTGTGTGTCTATTTATTTATCCAACTAGAAATATAGACGTGGACTTCTTGAGAAGTCTTCTGGTGGTCTGGAAGGACCCTTTCTCCTGCTTCTGTGTACAAATCTTAGACCAGAGCATTTAGAACTACCGCATCTATAGAAACCTTTACCCCCATTGTCTAAGCTTGCCTCCTTCTCTCGTTTCTCTCCCTGTCTCACTCCTTGTTTCTCGCTTTGTCGTTTCTCGACATCTCCTCCTGTGTTACGACACGTCTATATACCGTTCAAGTTCACATTCGCTACGTCCTGAAGGTTAATGCGCTATGATTTCCGATAGCGGTCAGCGGCGAGTCGATAGGAGTGCTTATCTGCTCACGTTTCCCGTTCTTATCTAAAGCAAACCTGTCCAAGTCGACACGGGTCTAACGACACATTTCTACCCAAAGCTCAGGCGGTTCTGGAGTGCCCAGACTATTGTTTACTTTTGGAACACGTCTTCTGTTTGTTCTTAATGTTCGAGTGAGAGTGGAGGCCCAAAGATGTGGAAAAGTTTAAAGGTTTTTTTATTGACAGCGGCTCCGAAAAAGTGCTGTGGATCGTTACGAGGGCTGTACTGTGGCTAACCGCAGCAGATGGGCAAGACATGATGGGCAAGAAAATGGGATGGGGGCATGCAATCATCCCATTCTGGTGGCTAATTGAAAGCGAATTGGCCTTTGGCTGGTTAAGATGCATGATCTTCAGTCTGTTGCAATGAAGTGCATGGCTGTGTTTGTGTGTTCCCAGTGATCGGATTACGTGCCTTTAATCGCCAAATCACCCCAGCAATCACAAACAATGTGTCAAAGATCTGGAATGGCTGGGGGTGGTGGGGTGGGGTGTGTGTGTGCGTGTGTGTGTGTGTGTGCGTGTGTGTGTGTGTGTGTGTGTGTGTGTGTGTGTGTGTGTGTGTGTTGGGGGGGTGGGGGATAAAAACAGAAGCGAAGAGAGATTTCTGTGTGAGACCATCTGGGGTAACGAGAGCTCACTTAGATCACTCCTCCCCTCACTTGAAAGCAGACAGGCAAAGTGTCCACAGAATAGATCTGGGCATCTGAAATGCCGGCCATTAATGCCATGCATGAATTATGAATGTGTTCATTTGGCATTGCCGTTGTGTACGGTGTGCCATGAATAATTTACCAAAGATGGGGTATTAATAGCTAGAGTTATTCTTTTTTATATTGGTCCAAAATATACAACTTTAGGCTACAGGATTGACTTCAAAGTTTTCAAACGGATGTCATGGAAATCAAAGCATGTAATCACATCACAAATTCGGTATTCGTTCGAAAAGACGAACACGATTTCTTAATAACATCGCTTCACCTTGAAATTGACTCGGGATGCGATGGAAGCATGTTTCTGAGTTGAAAGCAATGCGAATAAATATGGTTAAGAATCGAATTTTCATCTGGCTAACGAGACACTACAGTATATTTAATCGGATTCAACACTAATGAAGTCTGAGTGGAAATATTGCCCCTCACCTTAACTCAGAACGGTTCACCACATTTTATCCAATTTTGCAACTGGGGAAATGTGTTCAACTCAATTTCATATTATGGCTGTTTTGTCATTAAAAAGGAACTCTGTCTCTCTCTCTCTCTCTGTTCAAATATGTCAAGTCAAATATGGGGGAACTTTGCTGTTTTTATGTTTATGATTGTTAAATAACGCACATTTCTACATTTTTTTAAACACATTTTTCCCGTTTTTTTCATTGTTTGCTCGTCTATTTTTCTTTCATTGCTTGAGAGGTAAAAGCTGAAGTTTCATAGTCTTCACAAAACATTTAAACTGGCACTTCCAAAGCGAGGCACTCGGGGTCAACAGGCTGCATTTACTTCCACCGGTATAGCAGATCGGGCTTGTTCCATAACTAAAGCTTTGAATTGCACTCTCAGTCTGGTTTTTGTGAGCAGAAACAAAACATAATCGCACCTTGTATAATGACTCTTTTGGTCATGAGTTGAGACAACGCACTCCCTCCGCTCCTGCTTGAAAACGCACAACGCTTATTGGCAGCCATTTTTGTGCCGTTGTAATGAAATGCAACCGACAACAAATTCCTCACAAATGGTTTTGGGATGGGTTCCCTTTCGAGTCGGGTTCCTGTTAAGGTTTCTTTCTGTTGTCGCCTCAAGAGTTTTATTCTGGGGACTGTCGCCTCCAGCTTTCTCATTACGGATTAAAGTTTATATTTTTTTTGGGTACATTTCCATTGTTAAAGCACTATACAAACAAATAACAAAAAACAATTCATTGAATTCAATGGGAAGATTTAAATGAAACATGCGAATACGCAGAAAATCTATCCTTATTACTTTAAGCTCGCTTTGATAAATGTCTTTTATATGCGTGACCCTGTTTTCTTGCACGAGCCCTAATCACGCTGATTAATGACGGAGCATTTTCTTTATCCTTTATGTAGTCTGCCATTAAAGGATATTCATTGTATAATCTGATATGGAGTAGAGCGAATCTTATGATTTCAGTTGTAACCATGGCAACTCTTTTAAGCTAATATCTGGCCCAGCCAAAACTGGCACAGATTGTATATTGTGTAAATGCGAGTGAGCCGTCCCCACATGTGATGAGCTATTACCCAGATTTGGATGTCTGTAGGTATGGGTCCTTCCAAATGTGTTGCAAATTTTAAGCAAATGCCTGAAAAAATCGTTAGGAAAAACCAAAACTCTGTGTTTCTTGTAAATACGAGTAATGTGAAAACAGGCAACATGATGACATGATCAAGACCGGATGAAAAAAAGTGTATACATTCATTTGATTAGCAGTGATTGCTTGAATCCTGTTTCCCTCAAAGAAGAGAAAAAAAGAAATGTTTGACTACCAACTTAAACCATAATATTATACTGTAGTTTCTCAAAACTTTTTTTTGGTATAAATGTCCTAGCATGACTAAATGTCTTGTTTTTCTAAGAAATTAATTCATTTTGGCATCAAAATCACAATATTCAGTGTTGCACCAAAAAAAACCCAGCATTCCAAAGTACTGTAATGCTGGAGCTGATTTCTTTCTGGCCCAGACTGTAGATTCCTTACTTGGCACTATCAGTAATTAATATGCTAACTTTAAAAAAAAAATAGGAGAAACGTTAAGCTTCGTTTATGTGAAATGCCAATTCCACATAACATCGTTTATGTGGAATGCTACTGTTATAGCCTTTATACTGTTATAGCCTTTATATTTATTCACTGTACATATGCTTACATATATATCACTTGCTGTAAATATGCTACATATTTATCTGCACTTTTGCACGATTGCTACATTTTGCCCTTCTGGTAGATGCCAAACTGCATTTCATTGCTGTGTACCTGTACTATGCAATGACAATAAAGTTCTATCTATCTATCTATCTATCTATCTATCTATCTATCTATCTATCTATCTATCTATCTATCTATCTATCTATCTATCTATCTATCTATCTATCTATCTATCTATCTATCTATCTAATCAGTTGACTTAAAAAAAAAAAAAACATTGTTGTAGAATTTACATCAGCGAAAAGTGCAGGATAAACAAACAGTCTTTATGCATCATAGCAATCTAATAAATCATTTACACATCATTCACCTTCATTTTTACTTTCTGTAAAGCCGCTTTGAGACAATGTCCATTGTGAAAAGCGCATTCGAAATAAACTTGACTTAATGCAAAATTAGTCAAAACCAGCTATTGTGATGTAAAGTCAGCCTCAAGATATTATCAACTAGGAACTACACGGTGTGGGAAGTCACTGGAGTGTATTACAAAGAACGGTATTCCGATGAATCCTGTGCTCAATCAGTAGCTTGGTGATGCAAAACGTTCAAGTGTGTAGTTTGGGAGTTGGAGTTCATAGGGGTTATATTTGGAGGCCACAGTAGTTGTTGGTGATCTGAAGTTCCCAATTGGCTGTGATCTGACAAAGATGAACGGAAACAAAATTACTGCTAATTATGCTAGCAGTACTTTGGCACACACATAAATACAAAGCAGCAGAAGCAGGATGCTTTTACAGCCCTACAAACATTCTTAAAACTCTGAAAAGAAGGCGTTAAAAGTAATATACCGCCAAATAAAAGGAACAAATACCAATTGATCCTCAAGCTGCCGAACCGTTTCCGCGATTCTGTCGACGCCCATCTGTCCGTGTTCGAGCTTGAGTATGAGAAAAAAAAAAAACGTTTTTTACTCTTGTCTCTGCTGCAAAAGGACATTATAATGGGCATCCTTATTAAAGCCGCATATGTCCTCCTGTACACGACACACAGATACACTGTCACACACAGGTCTGCTGGGTGCTGTGAGGTGGCTGTGGCTATTAACGGAAGCTTTTTGTTCTCTACACTCCCTTTTCAGTTTTTTTATTTTTTTTTATCCAAAGCTAAAAACAGGGACATGTCATGAAAGTGTGTGTGTGTATCCGCACTTGCGCTGGCATGTTTGTGTCCATTGGTACGTCCTTTCATTTTAATCCATCTCTCTCAGCTAAGTGAGCAGGCCAATGCAGGCGTAATTGGTGTAAGGGCAATCAGAAACAAGAGTGCTGTGTGTGTGTGTGTGTGTGTGTGTGTGTGTGTGTGTGTGTGTGTGTGTGTGTGTGTGTGGTGGAAGAGGAGGTAATTGCTGCTGCTGTTGTGAATAATGATCTACAGATGCCCAACTCGCTCTTTCTTTTTCTCTTTTTTCTGTTAATGGCATGCAAATCTATCTAATCCTCTCTCGCAGTGCCCAGCCCAAGGAGATTTATGGGGTCTCTCTCTCTCTCTCTCTCTCTCTCTCTCTCTCTCTCTCTCTTTCTCTGTCACTGTCTCTGTGTGTAAGGGTATGAACAAATCGCTCCCTTCTCATGTTCCCATTATTTGTTTGTTTAGTGCCAAAGGCTGTTGTAATGCTTTATAATCAGATACGTCTAGCTGGTTACATTGGTCTAACTGTGTCAGCTTGAGACCTATACCAGACCCACACACACACACACATATACACACACATACACACACACACACACACACACACACACACACACAATGCTGGAGCTGTGGGTTTTGATCTAACGGCCACATCTGGGATTTGTGGTGCAGGAAGTTCTCTCCTTAGAGAGCTCTCTTCTGAGACGGGTCTGAGGACAGCCAGGTGGCATCAAGAGGTGTGTGTGTTTGTGTGTTTTGATAATTCCTGGAGACTCAAAGCTCTTCAAGTTCATTGTATTTGGTGTTCTTCTGTTTCATTCATTTGTGTAACCTGACTGTATTTGTGTCTCATATGTCTGTAGAAGTGGCTTTCTGCTTATGTCCCAAAGCTCTCTGCATTTTTGAGGTCACGTAGATAATAAGGAAAAGCTCATTTTAGCAAATCGGTGTGTCGTTGTGTGTGTGTGTGGGGGGGGGTATGTGTACGTGGGTATATGCAGTGGTGATACACAATGATAAAAATGTACAAATTTAGGTGAAAGTTGTTAAGTTAGGATTTTCACAAACACTCCCCCCCCCAACACACACACACACACACACACACACACACACACACACACACACACACACACACACACACACACATATGCTTCCTAGATTGAATACTCTTCACAGTCCCTCTTGCCAAATTTACAATCAAGAGCTCACCCGTGTTGCGTCTCGAAACATGCCACTTCATCAAATGGCTTTAAACTGACCTGGGTAAATACAGCATGAAAGCATGTGTATATAGACACCATTTGAACGTGCTAGGTGAGTGTGAAACAATGGTGAATACAGGCTCGGGGAGACACGCCAATGGAGTCTCTGTCAGCAGAAACTGGAGCCTTCTTGATTTTTCCCCGAGGAGCCACTGGAGCAGAACACATCGATTACCCCGTACACTTTTTAGAGTCTTGATTCACGTCACTGCACGAGTGTCCTATCCTACCCTTCCAGGCGAGGGCTAATCGAGCTCAAGTCTCACTGATGTTTGGATTCTGTCTGAAGCTTTATTGCTCCTTGTGTCAATTTCTAAAGGTGTTTGATTAAAACTCCAAGCAGCAGCAGTGGTGGCAGACTGCTTTCCTTCCTGCCCCAAGCTTGGAGAATAATTGCCTATTTCTCGCTTAGTCTCTCTTCTCGTGAAAATAAATGGGGTTTACGCTTTCTTTTCTCCTACTCTCTTTCTTGCTCTGTTTTCTCTCTCTCTCTCTCTCTCTCTCTCTCTCTCTCTCTCTCTCTCTCTCTCTCTCTCTCATCTCCCCTGCTTTATTGGCATTTGCAATAACAGCACTGAAAGGTAAAACTACTTAGCATGAGCTCAGAAGGGTTGTATTTGTAGGACCTGAAAGAAAACATTATTTTCTCCCTCTCTCAGTTTATCATCATGTGTGCATGTGTTTGAGTGTGCTGACTACTATCTATCTATCTATCTATCTATCTATCTATCTATCTATCTATCTATCTATCTATCTATCTATCTATCTATCTATCCATCCATCCATCCATCCATCCATCCATCCATCCATCCATCCATCCATCCATCCATCCATGAAGCAAATGTACAAGAAGTACATTACATGAGATGAGGGTCATCTGAAATGTTAACTTTTAACAGAAACCTTTTTCTTTATCTATCTGTCTTTTATCTCCCTCTATATGACCCTCTGCACTATGTATCTATCCATATGATTATTTATCCACCTTCCTGGATTTATGCAGTGTGTAAAATCTGAACGAGCTCGGGGGTGGGGGTGGGAGGTATAGCGTGGGGGTGAATCTGGATACGATGAACCCACGAGAACAAAGCGCTCCATTTATTTCCCCTTTTAATGAGATTGGGTTGCAGCCTTTGCCGTAATGATTTCATTCCTCCTCCTGGCGAGACTAGCGGGCTTGAGGAGACTGCAGGGGTTGCTGGCAGACAGAGTTCAGGCCCTCCGAGCTCAGCAGAGGAGACTGTCTACTCCCAAAAACCCATTAGCTAGAATTTTTTTGTCAGGCATTGTAGCTAAAAAATTGGTAGAACCACAGTCCCAAAAGTTAAGATGCTGTGAAAATGTAAATTAAAAACAGAATGCAATTAACTGCAGATTTCATCAACCCATATTTTATAACCAATAGAACAAAGAAACCATATCAAAATGTTTAAACCGAGAAAATTTGGCATTTTAATTTTGAATTTTATGGCTGCAACAAATCTAAACAAAAAGTTGGCATAGGGGCAACAAAAGGCTGGAAAAGTTCATGTTACTAAAAAGAAACAGTTGGAGCAACATTTTGTGACTAATTTGGTTAATTGCCAGCAAGTCAGTAACATGACTGGGTAAAGAGTCTCTCAGAAGTAAAACTGGGCAGAAATTCACCAATCTGGCGAAAAACTACATCTACTGTTTATTAAACAATTTCAGAATAATGTTTTTTAACATTACCCTGCGAAGACTTTAAATATCTCTTCATATACAATACATATCATCAAAAGATTTCGAGATTCTGGAGAAATCTTTATGCGCATGGGACAAGGGCAAAAATCAATATTGCATGCCTCTGATATTCAGGCTCTCAGGTGGCACTACTTTAAAAACAGGCAAGAAGGATGTAATGGAAATCACTGCATTGGATCAGAATCAACTCCATCAATCATTGTCTGTGAATACAATTGGTTGTGTGATCCACAATGCAGATTAAAGCTTTACCATGCAATGAAGAAGCCATATGTGAACATGATCAAGAAACGACATTCTTGTCCCACGGCCAACTTTATTTTAAAATGGACTGACTCAAAGAGTAGAATACTTCTGTGGTCAGGCGAATTGAAATGTAAAAAATTATTTTAGGAGACTCTGGCTGCCACATCCTCCAGGCTAAAGAGGAGTGGGATCATCTGGCTTGTTATCAGAGCTCAGTTAAAAAACCTGCATCTTTGATAGTATGGGGTGCATTAGTGCCTATAGAAGCAGCTTGCACATCTGGGAAGGCAAAGTCAAAGCTGAAATACATACAAATGCTTCCATTCAGTTTGTATATTTCAGCAAGACAATGCTAAAGCACATACAGCATTTATTACAACCGCATGGCTTCATAGTTAAAGAGTTTAAGTGCTGAACTAGCAATCCAGACCTTTCACCAATTAAAAACATTTGTTTAATGATAAAACCAAAAATACCCAGGACTGATAAGCAGGTAGAATCCGAGAACGACAGCATTCCTCTCCCAAACCTTTAGCAACTGGTCTCTTTAGTTTTAAGACATATACAGACTTTTAACTGAAAGAAGAGGTGATTCTACACCAGATATCACATTACAAAATACTTGATATTTTCTTTAAAATGGGACATTTTCTGTTTAAACATTTCATATGTTCTATTATGAATCAAATATGGGTTTATAAGATTTGCAAATCATTGCATTTTGTTTTTATTTACATTTTCACACAAGCTTCTAGTTCTCCTGGGCCTTTAAGAATTTCAATCTTCAGTAGCATTAGAGTGGAGGATTCAGGAACAGTCATCATTATACACGTATCATATTGTGGCTCCTCTGCACTAAGGTGCGAACACATCATCAAATGAGACATTAACACAAATTAGCAACTTGGTCTGTAGCCATGATAAATGAAGTCCTAGCACATTCATGACACATGCAAACTTGTAATGGTGTGATGATGATGTCAACGTTTTGAAGAACACACATTCTTCCCATCTGCATTAAAGCTGTGACCATGTTTTTTTTTTTTTTTTTTTTTTTTACTTGATGTTTTTTAAAAGCTTTGTGATACAAAACAAAACAAAAAAAAACCTTCCATGAGAGAAAAACTATGTAAACATATGGACAGGGCCTCAGGCTTAGTGCGCACTTTAGGAGTTTCCAAAATCCCAAAATTGCTGTGCTGCTCACAAGACACATTCTTTCATGTAATCCGCTATCTTGTTGTCTAAAGTGGTGCAAAAACTATAGGATTAAGCGGAGACCAAGCACACAATTGTAAGCACTTTCACCTAGAGGGGAATCCAGACAAATATATCCCGATTCTTACACAATGAATCCTGTAAATGCAGTGAATTGGAAAGATGTACACTTCCTGTTGGTGTTTTATAACCTTGGTCTGTTCGATGTAATTGGGGGCTCTCAACAATTCTTTAAAGAATACACATGGAATATACCCAATATAATATAAAATATATAAAATCATAGTAGCAATGGGAGCCTAATGCGTGACACATTACACAGATTATGATACACAGGATCCCGTTTTTCAGTCTGTTGTCGCTCTAAAGACACCAAACACACCAAACATAAAAGAGATGGAGAGGAAACATTAAATACACAGAGTCGATGGCACCCTGGTACACAACACGATGGCTTGCAGTTGTGTTTGCGTATTTCTTCACAGCCCTCCTGAAGTGTGTTCTATAATTGTTCTCACCGAGTGTTCAATCCCAAGAAATATATAAAAAAAAAAGAGGAAAAACAAGACAGGTTATTAAAGGACAAGATTTTATTAGCTTCTGTCTCTCTTTGTTTTTTGTTTTTAAGCAAGATCTGTCCATCGCCAGGCTACTTTACATTAATGTAGAACTGCAGAGAAAAAAAAGCTTCACCTAATGACCACTTTTGCTTATTTTCCAGAATGATTTGCGATTGGTTAATGTGGCCTGATTATTAATATTTTATATAAAAGAGGCCTCTTTGCTCGCTTCATACGTGGAGTCAATGAGGACGATGGTGTGTGAGTGTGTGTGTGTGTGTGTGTGTGTGTACGTAAGGGGCTTTGCCTCAACCTTACGCTCTTATTAGATCTGAGTTATTGGCCATTCGCCTACAGACGGTTGCGACGTTCACATATACTTCCCTTGCTTTATTACTATAAATGAAATGTCGCTGTTAATGTGGAGTCTTGGTAGTGGAGAATAGTAAAGTGTTGTGTGTACACATAGGTGTGTGTGTGTGTGTGTGTGTGTGTGTGTGTGTGTGTGTGTGTGTGTGTGTATTCATATGTGTTTCCAAGCGTCTGCTTTCCATCATGAATGACAGCTTCTCTCTCTCTGAAAAACGAGTGTGTGTAGGTAAGGAGGTTTTGTGAGGTAATTAAGTATTGATTTTAGAGAAGGCAGGGTAATAGGAAATGGCCAGCTTGGTCCTAATTACGGCCAGTTTCCATATTGGACCTGCTGGTGCTAAAAAGGACGATGGGTAATAGGATGGAGCAGGGCTGTGGGGCAAAAAGCATGTCTCATTATGTCACCTTGATTACCACTTCTTTCCTTTACTGTCTTATTGTTGTATACATTTATAGGACATGCATCTGGATAACCTGATACTAATCTGCCCAATCAGAAGACAACAAAACAAAAAAAACAATAATGAATAAATATTGAATTGTTAGACTACATGTAAATCTAGCAAATAATACAAAAAGCATCGTATCACCTTTATTACAGTTCATATGCTCTGCTGTCAATAGCTACATGTATACACATACATATTATTCATTAACTATTAGTTTTATCAGATTAATAATCAGATTTCAAAATGGAATAACTGCATTTTAAACATGGAGATCAGACTGCTTTTGCAAATGGAACCATGGCAAGCCCGCCACAATAAAAAACAATGATAACGTCATACATCCTACATGTTATAAAACATTATTACGGTGGAGGAATGTAGCCTAATCTCAGCCTAATATTCCAAAGGTCGGAATAATTCACATGAATTTCGAGAGATTTTATTCAAAATCCAATGAAATTCTCAGACTTACTGTATTGCCTCCCTTGTGGTGATATGGTCTCTTACTCATGGGGCAAATACAAAGATTGTACTGGTCCTAAAAGCAAATCATTATTTTAAAAAAATCATCAAGAATTAAGCAAATATGCCCCTGAGAACTTCTGTGCCACCATTTGCTTGTTTTGGTTGGTGGAAATTGGAAAAAACTGAAATCCTTGACATGGAACAGGAAAAATTCAAATAACTGTATCAATAAAATGTATAGTGTAAAATAAGTGTTTGAAGCTCATCATTATTAAACAGAGCAATATTGATCTATCCAGATAACTTTTAAAGAAGTCAAAAAGAAAAGCGATCCTATACTATATTGTTTTGTCTTTTTGTTTTATTCATGCTCTTTTCCTGACCACTCATTTCCTGACCTTTTTGCCTAAAAGTATACACTATGTATAAATAAATTATGAGGAATGAAATAAATCTATCATGACATTACTTAATTGCAATGGCTTCATTCAGATGGACAATCGTTTTGTCAGGTAAACACTTCCCTTCGATATCATTTACAGATATGGAACAGATCTTTTATTGTGATATTCATCCCAGTGTGATGCGCATCATAAACTCGTTCAATTTGCTTGGGAAATAATTACATTTCTCAATCTTTTCTCCCACGTTTTACGGCTCGTGGAGGCGTTTACTAAATCGGATACGATGCACCTTATCAAAGCGGTATGAAGATAAATTGACTTGAATTAAGGGTCGAGAGAAACTAAAGCTGGTGGTCTCTGAGGGAAACTTACAGAGAAACACTAACCCTGTTCAGCGTCATTAAAATAATGTTTAGATTATGCATCCAGACGATTTTCTGAACCATTCATTTTGTTTGGCTTTGCTCTTGAGGAAAGCTCCTTCGTCTCTCCAATAACGATTGTGTGCATTTTCTTTTTTTATGTTGTTTTTTTTCTTTTTTTTTGTGCAATCCCACACACCCACACTTATTTTTTTTTTTTTTTTTTTTTTACACAGTCAGTCAGACATTTTGAGCACATTTTTTTGCCTGAAATTGCCAGGCAGTAGTACTACAGGTACCAGTAATACTCAGGGTGCCTGGGTCTTGTAACAGGCTCTTTGCCAGGCCACACTTTTACGAGAGAGGTCTCTCATCATCTCTAAAGGGTTTGTATTTCATGCCTGCTGGCAGGACTGAGTGTATCTGGACTCAAATCTGCTGTATTTTATAATAGCCTCAGCCATGCCAGCTTGGCCTTGCTGCCCAGTCCCTGGGCATCTATAACACATGTTACGATTCGGCAGCCAGATAGAAACTAGCGTCATCAAAAAAATTTTGAAATTGCATCTCGACTTATTTTACAAGACCATTTTTCAACAGACATTTTTATGTATTTGCTGCAAATGATATTTACACTGTATGTGACACAAGTGTCAGTTCCCCAAATACTGCGAATCGCAATTGCAATTATAGGAGAGTTTAAATGCTCATACTGTGTAGGGAAATTTCAACTCTATTATTAAATGACTGTCATGTCTGATGTAAATTCATGGACATCGAGGTTTGAAGCTTTTACTTTGGGCAGCAGTGTTTGTGATTAAAAGATATGTCAATGTCAATCTTGTGCAGATTCGTGCCGTCAACTAAGTGTCATGTAGGGGAAAAACAATACAAAACAAAAACAAGTGCAGACTAATATGACACAATTCAATTGAGAATTATAAGATGACAAACTGTGACAGATTGGCTATTATTTAGTCTATGTCCACATTAATCCGGATACATTTGATCTGTTTATCTACGTTGCCCTTCGGTCCCTACTGAGACTGAAACAACGACATGATTTTACTCATGTGACCAAGTCTTGTGACCCGTTTATCTGAAAACAAACAAGATGGTAAATGAGGCTGTTATTCAGGTTTTTGCTTTGAATCTGATCACAATCACCTATATGGTGCACAATATCGAATGTCATATAATGTTTCCCATAATGCAACAAAGTCTCCTCTCTGATGCACAATATTTACGTCAGTGTCCAGATTGGCTCACGTACTTGCTATCCAGGTTGATAGTTTTAGATTAAGATTACTTTGGACGTCCTTCAGGCTGTTTTTCAAAAGGACTGTTCACTCGTACTTACATGAGTGAAAAGAAATTAAAACTTAAGGCACCATAATCAGGCCAAAGCTGTTTTTAGCAACAGAATTTCATTACTTTTCAAGGTGAATGAACAAATTTTGAAAAGCATTTGAACACACCAGTGTGGGGTCCCTGGTGGTCTAGTGGTTAGGATGCGGCGCTCTCACCGCTGCGGCCCAGGTTCGATCCCCGGTCAGGGAACCAACCTCAGCCACTCATAGTGCCTGGTCCCAAGCCCGGATAAATGGGGAGGGTTGCGTTAGGAAGGGCATCCAGTGTAAAAACATGTGCCAAATCAAACATGCTGATGATCCGCTGTAGCGACCCCTAACGGGAGAAGCCGAAAGATTTGAAGACACCACTGTAGACAGTAAAGGGTTAAAAAGCGAAAACAGTTTTTTGCTTGTCTCTGCAGCTCCATAGACTTGTATCGTATAATGTTGATGTAGTTTTAGTAGTTCAAGAAAGTCATCACAATCATGTGCAACAGTCTTAAGTTTTTTATTTTTATGTGATTAAATGAAATAATTAATTAATTAATTAATTTAAAACAAATTTTAGTTTGGACTAACATTGTATCTGGTTGAGATTATGATAACGTATTAACTTATTTTACTTATATTTTAATTATTGATTAAAATATAATAAAATTTAATAATTAAGTACATAATAAACAAGCTGTTCAGTTTCTGTGCTTTGCGATTTGTGTATAGCATTTTAAAATCCCGCAACCAACATTTGATTGCTAACTGCTGCCACATTCTGCTGTAAAAAAGCTTCCCCCCCCCCCCCTCCATATTTGTGTGTTTGTGTGCATGATAACGCACACAAAAGGAAAATCAGTGGGACATTCTCTGTTCAAATGAGACAAAACAAATAAATCAATAAGCAGGCACAAGCTTATTACACATTCTGTTCATAGAGGATTTTTCATATTGATGCTCTCTAAATCCACAGGCCTTAGCATTGTCTGATGTTTTAAAGCCGTCTGTGGCCTGCTGCGTGTTTTAGCGCACAGACGGAAAGCTGTTTTGTCTTGCTTGGACCCCTGACAGCACAGAGGCGAGAGAGTGTGTGTGTATAAACCTTGTTCAGGTGTGCACGCTCATGCTATTGTGTCTGGCTCATCTGAATATGAAAGTGGGTGTAAGACAGCATTTAGAAATGAGTCAGAGACAGAGGGATGGTGGGAGCGAGACAGAGATGTTTTTTATGAGGGGATAAAAAAAGGAAAAAAGAGTACAAGTGCAATGGGGAGAAGCAAGAAATATATATCAAACAGGAACAAAAGGTGCAGAACCTGTTCAGACACTTAAGTCTCTGTTAGAATCAGAATCTAATTTCAGAATATAATCAGAGAACATTGGGTGGAGGCTAATTAAAACCTATGATTGGCACATGGATGGAAGCCAAAAAAATAGTTCCTCCACTAAATAATGACACCACTTAGTGGCAAAGGAAAAAAAAGGTTGTTGCACTGTGGGAAAATTGGAAGAGAGGAAAAAGAATGAAAAGGGGAAAGAGTTTTTTGTTCAAAACATTGAACCTGAGGCTGTTGTACTGCTTTGAGACCTCAGCATCTGTGTTCTAACAGAAGTTCTTTCTACACTAAATGCTGGTGAACACACACACACACACACACACACACACACACACACACACACACAGATCATTACCAGCCTCTTTTAAATCAAATATTACCAATGTTTTTACATTTATATTTACTGAATGGCATTTTGCAGACATCTTTATCCAGAACAACATTCAATGATCTAATTTATAAAACTGGATAGTTGAGGGTTAGGGGCCCTGCTCAAGGAGTGGGAGTTCAGTGCTGTTGGTATTTAAACTTAAAACCCTGCGATCAATAGTCCAAATTCTTAACCACTAAGCTAACACATCCCTCTGTTTTTAAAAATACAATTAACAACCCTGTTCTGATTTGTGCTCTATAGGTTCATTGCAATTTGCGTAGTCACCGGATGCCTCAGTTTCTTCTCTGTATATGATTTTTTTTCCTTCCATGCTCCTTATTTGTTTCTTGATGAGTAAACTAGACTCATTTTCAGTGATCGGTAGTGTTGGATTGTGAACACAAGCTTCCTGTGTTGCTGTGATAAACAACCTAGCCGAATGTTGTGAGTGATAAGTAAAAAAAAAAAAAACAAACAAAAAAAAAAAGCACTAGGCTTTTACTTTTTACTTTGAAAGGTGACATTGCTAACACATTAGTGGAATCTAACAAATTCTTAATTAGGCATAAACAGGAGCCAACTGGATGAGATATAAAATGCTGATTAATGTTCCAAGATGAATCAGATAATTTACACAAGTTAGAGAGATTTCATTCATTCAATTAAATTTCATACAATTAAAAAAAAAAAAACAGTCCAGTAAAGCCTAAACTGGTAAAATAAATAAATAAATAAATAAATAAATAGCCAGAAGTTGACAATTCATTAGTCAATTGTCATTGTTATTATTATTTTAATTTTTATTCGTAGTTCTCAGTAGACAAAGCTGCTTAATCTACCTGAAATTATTTTTTCCTTTGGCACATATTAATATTTTGAATTAATGTGCTTCAGTCATATCATCAGTCATATATTTGGATTATGGAAGGATGTTTTAATTATTATTATTAACATTTTTATTTGACCACATTTACATTTATGACACTTATATGTAAATGTGCTTGCTGGCAGTAACTATATTAAGATACTGTTACACTAGGATATATATACTATGAATAATACCAGTTGAAATACTCTGTTAGAGTGTTAACATGGTTAGAAAAGCAAACATGTACTGTTGTTAAGTGCCTCTGGAAGAGGTAGATCTTTAGATGTTGTTTGAAGACTGCTAGTAACTCAAGTGCCAGAGCAGAGAGTATTGGTATGTCCAGTCAAGCATGTCTAGAGGATCGCTTTAAATTGGTGCTGGTCTGTTTTTGGTGTTGTAGATAAGCATCAGTGTTTTAAATCTGATATGGGCAGCTACAGAAAGCCAGTGGTCAGATAAGTTGAATGCCACTCACAGGCGGAGCTGGTTGCAGTAGAGTTTTTAAAATTGCAAGGGACTGAATCAGCACCTGAATGTCTACAGAAATGGATGAATTCTCTGGATGCTCTTAGGGAGAAAGTAACATGTACATGTCAGATTAGCAATTTGTGAGGAAAAAGGCAGTAGATTAAACATGGTTACTACAACGTTGCATACAGTGAACAAAGTTCAGAGAGTTATCCAGGGAGATCACAAGATCCTGACGTGGAGATGAATCACCTGGAATGTACAGCAGTTCAGTTTCAGATGATGAACTGCCAGCGATCAACTGTCTACCCAGCATGCTTATCTCTGTGCAGAAACAAGCTTTTGGAGAGGATGGGTTGACCTCACGAAGGGATTGAGTATAGATGGATAGGAGAAGGTTTTGTGGGACACTAAAGTGGGGCAATTGTTGATCCCCTCCAAGTCACATGATATGACGGACTAGTAATATGTCTAAGAACAAAATTGTAATATACAGTGCCTACGGTTAGATTTCTGCTATAAGGAACAATTAACTCACAGTTAAAACATATTCGAAGAAAATAAAGAGCTAACTAGAAATCTGAAATAACTGAGATAATAGCCAACAACCTGATGAACTTTTGTTCCCGAACTACAACACTAGAAATGTTTATGTTAATAAATTGCTTTCCTCAATCCTATCATTATTATGCTGAACTAGCAAACTAGATTGCTATACAGAATATTGTGCAAGTCATCCATGTTAGTGCTTTAATTCGGATGAGTTAGGAGCTAATACATTATATGACTTGTCCACTCCCTGCCCTAACCTTTCTAACAAGTTGACCAATACAAATTCTTCAAAATTAGCAAAACTACTTAGCATATCCTATTTTCTAGAAACATATTATTTACTGTCAGTCATACTGTAAGAAAAAAAAAAACATTACGTTCTATGTGCAATATGTATTACTAATAATTCTAGCATTTAAGTCCAACTTTTCCTAAATTGGTTCTGCGTCAAGGCTCTTGCTTTACACCTCTGCAGTCACTGACTGGCCTACTGGCTTTTAACCCAGATACAAGCATGATGATTCATCTTCAACTCCAAAAAACACCTGTTTTCACCCCCTCTCAGTCACAGTAGGAGAGCCGTAGTGTAAAGAATGAGGTTTGGAAATAGCATGCCCCAGTTTCTCTAAGCCTTAATGTGTAAATTAAGCACTTCAGGTGAACAATATCATAACATCTCGGTACGTTCACACGTTTTTGAATACAAAGCAATGTTTTCTGCTCTACGGGGTTGCGGGTTCCTGGGGTTTTTCTTTGAGGAGAATTTCACGTCTAACCACATAGACTCGTAGCGATCTGAGGTGAACGCATTGTCGCTTTTATTTTCCTGTCGTGTCTGTTCTGCAATGTTAGTATCCGTTTCAACTTCTAATGCAACTAACAACTAAGCTCTGTGTTGTGAGGAAACATTCCTTGTAGACTGCACCTTGTCCTGGAGTAAAATATGACTTGGCACTTTTATCTGTGTAGTCGTCTCTAAGAGTTGCATGATGAGCTTCTCTGATTTATTTGCCTGATCCTGATGGCTGAGTGCGATAGCTATACTGGGCCTAATCCTAGTTCAGCACTGAAGGTCTGAGAAGTTTAATAAATGCATCCGTCAGCCACTCGCTGGTGCGTGTATGCTGCTGTATCACATATGTAATATCCTGGTGTCTGTCAAACACAGCACCGGTGTTCAATAGAGCCAGACGAACACAGGGAAGAAGGCATATCTGTCTTTTTTTTTTGATGAACTATGCAAAGGTCTTTGTTTCAAATTATATTTTGTCATATGCGGTGATGCCTTTTTTTATATATATATATATAATATATTCATACTGCTGTGCTTCCTGCTGTATTGACTTAGAAATGTAGCCAGCCCTGTAATGACAAAACCTTGTCAGCTATATGTTTAATCATAATATGTGGAGAGAATAAGCCAGGAGTCCAGCCTGAATGGTTCACTCTGTACTAGAAATGTGACAATTATGTAAGGGACATATTGCTCTTTATTGGTGTTGGGTTTCATTCTGTTAGACTCCATAATCTTGACTCATTACCAGCATGAAATTTCTTATTAGAAGTACTTGTAATAGGATTTTATATCGTTTTCGATATAATACAGTTCTGTATTTTTTATTTTAGGTCTACTTTCAAATAGAGTAGATATAATTCTCATTGGGAAATCAATTTTTAGCAGCAAATAATCCAATAATAGCAAACCAAATCCATATAAATTCAATTATGCAGCTGGACCTTAGTGTTTTATTAAGTGTATTATTTTTACAGATTTATTATATTTTGGTGCTCTGGAAAAAAAAATCCTGCCAAACTGTTTTACAGGCTAATATGTTTTATTTAGTCATTCAAAAGTTTAACACTTTTATATACACTTTTTTCTTTACAATCAATATGTAATCGAGATCTATTTTCACAGTACAGTACAGTGGAACCCGCTTATCTCGACCTCGGTTACCTCGACAACCCTATTAAGTCGACGTTTTTGAAGTGGAACCGCCAAATTCTCGCTTTTTCTAAGCATTTTTTATCGGTTATATCTTTTTTTATGTCGCCCTAATAACCCTGATATCTCGAGCACAAAGGGGAAAAAATTTGCCATTTAACGTCGGTTATCTCGGTGCAGCCGCAGAAGAACTCGCGGAAGTGGCGGAAAAATCAAGTCTTACAGCTGCTACAGGTGTTGTATTGTATACTGGTGAATCTCTGCTGTTAGTTAGTGCACATATGCCTTTTGTTGTTAAATGTTATGCGATGAACGGGAGGCGAAAGCCGCGCTTGGCGGCGCGGAACGTGTGATGACCATCCAAAATCATAGAATGAACACCGCCAGGATTGGGGGGGAATCCGCGGTGCGCTTTGGGAAGAAAAGAGCAGCCGTTGAGAGAGTGCCGGTGGGAAGGCACGTACCGGGATACGCATGCGCGATAACAACGATCGCCGTGAACCAACATATACCAACAATAACGGACAGTGAGAGTGTGGAAGTTTAAATAGGAGCTGGTGATGATGATAAACGAGCACCATATGTGCGCGATTGAAGCCCGGGAGCTTCAGAGACACGCCGAAGGGGGCCGAAGGGGGCGTGGCAGGTGGATTCCTGACAGATAAACATGTACTGTATGTATTTTTATAGCATGACTTCATCAAACAAATCGCGGCAACGCTGTTGTGTAAAAAACCCTTCAAAAACACGTGCATGCACATTCTTATTAATTAACGCACATCATGTACATAAAGAAATTTCAAGCACGTTAATATATTGCCGCCATTTTGATTTTCGTTTAGCTCGGTCATCGGTTACCTCGATGCTTTTTGTCAACCCCCTAGGACATCGACATAACCGGGTTCCACTGTAGTTTTATTGTCATTTGCTTACCCTTAAATATGAACAATCCACCCATTATGCATGGGTGTACACATATACACATTTTAAATGAACATCCTATTTTTAAAGTACTGTAGGTTATTCTGAAAGTGGCACATCTTTAGACTTCTCTGTTCTTGCCATATTGATGTGGAAAAATGAGTAATCTTATCCCACTACTCACTTTTTAATGGACTCAAATAGATTTGCCTGAGTGCTCAGTGCTGGCCATTTTTTTGCAGTAGTTTGAAACACAAGAGCCAGTTGACCTTGACTCGGTTTTGGTTGTTCTAACAAGCACTCAATAGTAAAGCGTTAGTGTAGGCTGTAAAGTTTTTAATATGGGTCCTTTAACAAGTTTTATAATAGCAACTATTCAGAGAACGGTGCTTATCTACAGTGGGCTGAACGTCAGATGACATTTAACATGAACACTGTATTTTTTATTTATTTTTTTTACCCCTTTTTATCGCTCCCTTCTTTTTTTTTTTTTTTTATCACAGAGATCTGTTTTATGAAGCTGAAAAACCAAAGAGAGAAAACCAGCAGACCAGAGTTGACAGATGAGCGATTATTGAAGCACTAGCTAACATTGCACATGAAGCACAAGCTGTGTGTTTCTTGGTGGACTCCAAATATCGCATATTAAGTTTAAGCATTAATTAGTTGCATAATACATATTATCAATTGAACATCCTTACAGTGATTATAAGACAAACTGCTGTGTGTGCAGAATGTGTTGAGGTTTATTTTTCCAAACGTATGACTTGTGAAACATGCCAGAGCAGCTTCGTTAAAGCAGTCCCGTTTAATCGAAGCAAGGCTTCATGGTGGACGCTATGCTGGTGTACATGAGATCCTGGTAATAGTTTGTCAACTAGTCAGTATTCTAAAACATCACTGATCGCGAAACATGTTCTGACAGCATCAAGGCTGGCTTGGCTTTGGTTTTTGGTAGTGAATGAACAGGAGCATGATTGCTGTAATCAAAATGGAAACCAACACAATGAACCGAAGTGTTGAGCAACAGCGACACAAGCATAATTACATTATTAAAATGATTTGTACCGTCAAACAGTGGTTGCTGGTCTTTTAAATTCAGCTACTGACTAGGATGATTTTTGCCCATATAGAATTTATTTATGTTGATACCTTTTACTCTGCTGCTAGAATGCTTAGTGGTATCTTCATTCATTCATTCATTCATCTTTAATAAGCACATTCTTCAAGGTCTGTTTGGCTCTGGGTCCTGCCGGGAACACTGGCCTTGGGGCGTGAATGCACACCGATTGGCTCAGCAGAACAAAGCACATAAGCACACACTTAATCACACCTAGGGCCAATTTAGCATCTCCAATCAATCTATTGGCAAATGTTTGTAGGATTTAGGAGGAAATCAGTGAACCTAGAAATTGAGTAGCGTTAATTAAACACTGGCTACCTGAGCTTAAAGAAATCTTTTTTTCCCCTATACATACTGTTGTTTATATTTTGTGCAAAAAAAATGACTTTAATCCCATTTCCAGTTCGAAGCATAATAAAGATGTTATGGATATTTAAAGTGCTAAACAGATAAAGACTGTGGCATTGTGTTACACCCCTACTGTATATAAATTTTTTTTACTTATAGTATAGATTAAATGGTGAGGTTTCACGTTTGCAAGGCCATTTATAATATGGCGCACAGATTTTTTTTTTTTATATTTCACTGGCAAGAGACCATTTAATTAGTCCAAGTCCTGCTATTTCTCCTAACAACTATCAGATCCTGTGTTGACTACAGACCCTTGTCTATATAATGACTTAATATTGGCCTCTAATGGCTAAAGGAGACAGACTGCAATTAAACAAACCACTGTTCCATCTTTTATTTTGTCCCTGTCTGCGGAATGGAAGAAATAAAAGAATCAAGGCATGTGTAAGCGAACCTAACCAATTTAGGAATGACCATACTGGCAGATATAAAAAAAAAAAAAAAGGAATGCGGTTACAGGAATGTGGTTAATCAGGCTGAGGAATTTCCACAAGAGAGAAAGTCCAGTGAATTAATAGTCTGAAACAAGATCTATAGAAATATGATCTGAAAATCCCGCAAAGGCCCCTATCACTGGATTAGATGGAAAGAAATTGCATTGACCCTGAATATGTTCCAGCGCAAAGATAAGGGAGAATTCAGGTGAACACAAAACCACAGTGGAAATTACACTGCATATCCACAAGGAAATGAATTAGCTGAACTCCACAGTGGTCTGCGCAGGCAAAATGGGTTCTTATGTCAGTGTTTGTAGAGTGAACGCATTAATTATGTTAATCTCCCAATTCCACTCGGTTGCCTGATGGTTTCCAGTTGGCAAGACATCATGTCATGTCCCACCAAACAGCAGGGAGTGGGTGTGGAAAAAATGAATTGGAGCACAGTGATTTTCAGTTTGCGTTCTTTCCTCACTTTGTATGACCAACAGCAGTTGTTCCCAGCTTTTGTCACCCTATGTGTAGCATGCATTAAATTTTCTTTGTTGTTTACCAAGCTGTAATACACCCGTTATAGTTTTAATGATTTTAATTAGGGCAAAACACAAAATAAAAGTGCTGTCTTAAAAACTTCTATTGACTTCTAATCCTAGGGATCTGAGCGAAGATCAGCGACTATGGTCACTTTTCCTGTGTTCAAAGACGATCCTTTTGACTCCTTTTTGCTCCCGCGTTTCTTCTCTGTAGGATCCCTAATTATACCCATGATCCCCTTGACCTTTCACTATGCCCCAATGACCTAACCCCTCTTTCCCCTCACAGTCTGTCAATCATGTTCTCCATTTTCTTCTTCCATTGGCTGCTGCTGTTTGACATATTGACATAGCTTGATCAGAGTAAGCCAGCCTCAGTGTCGGCTAATTAGCACATAGCTAGCTGGGATTGGCAATGCGCCAGTGACCTGTCACCCAAAATCTGCAGCTCTGTCGCTCAGTTTGGCCCGGGTGGAAGGGCATTATGAAAGATTGGTTAAAGTATAAGAGCCAGTAATGAGTGATGGAATACTGGGAATACTTTGAGCTACTCTGTGGACTGCTAGCGCTGAAAATTGTTTAAACAGCTGTGGGTGTATTTAATTATCACTGCACAGGTTCGGGGGGTTTCTCCATTTGCCCTTAACCAAGCACTGCTTACATTTATGTCATTTTATACCCCAAGCACATAAGGTTTAGGGCTTTGCTCAAGTGCCCAGTAGTGGTAGCTAATCAGTGCTGGGATTTGAACTCGACCTTCTGATCAGAAGTCCAGTGTCTTAATCACTGAGACAGCACTGCTCTTTTTTATATTCCCACTATGGCTGGTGATAATTAATATGGCCTCCTTTAGTCAAGTCACCCACCTTTAGTTCACCTAACCACCTAAGTCACTATATTTTTTATAATTTGATTGAAAAAAGGTCCTTCCTTCATCCTCAATGTTTTTCTTATTAAATTTAATTAAGTATAATCTAAAATCAAACCAAACCAAATAGCAAGCATGCCAGAACTTTCCCCAGATTACACTAGGGTAAAAATTATCCCAAAAAAATTACTCTATATTTTATTAGTTAGTCTCTTTCTTGATGAGATCATATCTGCAGGGAGAGACTGATTTGTTTCTTCTCATTTTCTCCTTTTTAAACTCCAGTTGTTGCAGCCCCACTGGTGGCACGCAGCAGTGTGCTGTGATTAACGCTAACAGTTGCATCATTACTCCAAGGTCATGTATGTTTTATGAGTCTTTCTGATTCATTTTATCTGCAAGCTTCCTATGCACCCCCTCCCCTCCCCTCAAAGCCTTCATCTCCGCACAGACTCAAAGGGAATTCTGGCACAGCAAGGTGTAAGGAATCTATTCCAGCGGCTCCCTTGAGAACCGTGTCACCTGCCGCTCTTTCTTTCTTCTATTTGTTCTTTTTCTGCGCAAAACCCTCAGCTCATCAGGATGCCAAGTTTTTCATTTTCCGCTCTTATAGCTTCAGCTGCCACCTCATAACCGCTGCCCTTTTTGTACATGCACTTTGGTTGCAATGTTCTGCATGTGTATGAGATAGCGACGTGAGCCTTGGGCTTATCTGCCTGACCTTGTGAGAGAATGGGAAGAAAGCATAAGCACCGAGCAAAGGCCTGGTCGCTGCAACAGAAATGCAAAGAGGATATTTTGCATTTTGGCAACAGAAAATCGTTCTCGGCTTCCCAGTGTAGCTGCAGGAAAGAAACTTTGGCCACATCTGATTAGCTGCTAATGACAAAGTACCGGGTTCTATTAAAATTCTTTACTGGAATGTTTTTCTAGAATAATGGTTTTCTTAGGAGGAGCTCTGTGTATATAACATAGTAATCTAAAACAGGCATGCTGGTGTAGCTTGTTTGGATAGTGCCGGTTGATACTGACAATAGGACACACTGTTTGAATTAGCATCTCATCCTAGCCCTAGGTTTATACAGTATGTGATCGCCGATTGGCGAGAACACAGTTTACAAGTGACTAATTGAAACGGCGCTGATTCTTTTTTTCAATCCAAATCCTTAGAGAGATGAGGTGAAAATCTCTCTACCCAGCCCCCACCCCCCCCTCCCCTTCTCTAACACAGATTTGATAGCTAGTTACCGGGCATTGTGCCGTCTTTATGAAACCCATCAAGATCCATCCATCCATCAATGATCCCTCTGCATTCTGGCAGTATGAGGAGATAAAAGCAGGTTGCCTGTAAAGAGTGTTAAATGTCAACTTCATGTAAACTCAAAGCAGGATTCAGCTTCATCTAGAGCTGAACAAGACTCTGAAGAACCCGCTCGCCCGGGTTGTAGAGAGATGAAAGAATCCTCACAAGATTTCAGCTTTATTGGCAAAAAACAGACTTTAATGAATTCCCTGTGCCCAGCGCCCTTCGTCTCACTGCTCATTCTCTTTCCTATTCTGTCTCTTCCTTTCTGAAAAGCTGCTACCTCTCTCTCTTTCCTTCAAATGTGTTATCCTCTCCCACACAAACAAACTACAGTCATCTTGGCAATGGAGCTGGAGGGGAACGGTGTAAAGCTGCACGTCTGGTGTGGGCCCCCATGGCATTATGGGAAATCACAGAATTCTGAATCAGGTGTAAGATTTTCCTTGTTCTGACATATATCCTGTATATGTAGATCATTTTTTTCTTTTTGGATTTTTTTTAATTCACACAAAAATAGGTGTATAAAGTTGTCTGGAGGAAAGTAATGACAATGACGATGCTTTTGAGCGAGGAACAACTACAGAGACTGAAGACTTATTTGTTAATTAATGAATTCGCCAAAAGTGTTAAATCTTTTCAATTGAGCCAGAAGAGAGAATCTGCCAGACTAAGTGACAGTCCTGAGTGAATTCTCCCCACCAAAAAAAAAAAAAAACAACAACAGATTTTTTAAATCCAAGTGTTAAAAGTATGAAAAAGGACTTAGAAAGTTTTACACCCCATTTGGCGCTTAGTCTCCACACAAATCCATGCATCATGCACTTAATGGCTTTTGGAGTGCCTCTTATTGTAGTGTTGTACTGGTACATAAACTACATAAACTAAACAGAGGGCAGAATTTTGAAGCTCTTCCTGTATTTTTGGGGGTGGGCGTGTATGAAATGTTTTTTGCCTGTGCTTTGAAAAGGCCTCCTTACACTTTCCACTTCAGTTTGCAATAGAGCTTTCGAAAACATATGAGAATTTATACAAGAGCAGAACAATTTAAGAAAGAAAATTACAACGTGATACTCGGAGGCATTATCATGAAACATGATATGCTTGGTGGGGTTTGTTGGCAAAGTGCAAACAAACTAGTGTCTAAACTAATCTAAAATTAAACTAATGAAATGAAACCGAAAGTAATAGTGAAAATACATAAGTGAAATAAAATCCGCTCATTTATTTATTATGTTACTAATAGTTTCATTGCAACACAAAGCATTGCTGCCTCACAGCTCCTGTGTCCTATCAGCTCAGGTTACGATCTGGATTTTCCATCATCTCTGAATTTTTCATCATCTTCTGTGTTCCTTAGTCCTTCCCTCCAAATCCTAGTACACTGCAGGAAGTAGACTTCGTAAAATCACCATTATGTGTCAATGAATGTATGCTGTGGTGTCCTGTTATAGTCTGGCTTCCCAATTCAGGGTGTGTCCCGTGTCTGCACCCATTGTTTCCAGGAAATGCTCTGGATCCAGTGCAGCCCTGAGCAGAATAAGGGTGTTCGTTGAAAAGAATAATGGATGGTGATCTGCCCTGTCCTCAGTTTTTGTCAGCTTGGAATTAGATTCAAATCAGCTGAAAACACAAAATTCAACTTTAGCGACCTGCTTATAGAAAACAAAACTCTCCGATAACCAGAACTAAATTGACTAAATTTAGTTAACTAAATTGGTTCTCTTTCACTGTTCAGTCTTCTGCTCCAGGTAGGCTTGGCCATCTTCCAAAACAGCATGACCATTTGGTGCACTAATTGTGTGTGTGCTGAACCTAGGAGACAGTGATCGCTACGTGGGTGTAATCGGAATAGCCCGGTCCGATTGTGCTCCGTCCCAGAAGAGGGCCTTCAGTGACAGGCTGTTGAAGTGTAGCGAACCATGCAGGGCTAAATCATTTTCTGCATTTGTGGCACAAAGCCAGCCATGTTTGATTTACTCTGAACTCCAAAAAAAAAAAAAAATCAAGGGAAGATGTACAGCTTCTGGTGAGTCGTGCTTCTCAAGTGAAGACTTATAGCCATTCAACATTGATGTGTATCCACTATAATGCCCCCACAACTCAGACGCTGCCCCTCCCCCTTGTCCTATAGCCCATATTTTGCCAAGAGGAAGCCATTATAGCAAATAAAACAACCTCGTTGGCTCAATGCCTGTCCTGCCAGAAAAAATTTATTGAACGGCTGATGTGTTCTCCCTGTAGTTGCCCAGAGATTTGCACCACTGCCAGGCGCAAATCCAGATGAAACATGTGGAATAAATGATGAGAGAGAGAGAGAGAGAGAGAAGAAAGAAAAGATAGACAAGCCCAAACTGGAATAAACAGCTGCTCTCTTGTGTGGCTTATGTTCCAAAGAGCAGCTTCGCATTTTTCGCTAGTTATTGTCCAGGCCACATGAGAGAAACAAAACGAGAACCTTAGGGTTTGGAAGGCCTGCAGGTTTACTGCAATGCTTTATTGGATCCATTAGTTAGTGAGCCGTTTGGTTCAATATAAAGCTGTCTTCATCTGTTCCCAGAGTAACTAGAAAAGTGATGCTTGAAGTCAAAAACTTTCGAAGTGACTTTTAGAAGTCAACCAAATCGAAACAAAACTTCTACACTCATTCCCTTTAATAGCTCTGCATGATAAGAGTAAAAAAGTAACTGATGAATCTATGTACATGGTAGCACAATAGCTTGCTGGATGTAACAGATGACGTCCATGTGCAGGCATCGAGTATTTATTTACAGATCCTTAGTATCTGCCTGGTTTAGGTTGTGGTGGTTAAATCAAGGCCACCAGTTGGTTTACAGTTTGAAGACCATAACCAAGTAAATTTGCTGAAGCAAGCAGTTATGAAGAACAAATTCTGTGAACAGGATAATAATAAAAAAAAAAAATTTTAATGCATTAATGTAAAACTAGACAGAATGAACAAACAATGTAGATATTTTTATCTTTAAAATACACATTTCCACATGGAAATACACATTTAAATACACATTTCCACATTCACGTGCACGTTTATATTCAATTCATAAAAAAAAATGAAAATCAATTTAGGCCATGCCAAATATAGATACGGATATTCGAAGCAATAAACTGATACAGATAGTAACAATGTATTACACCTCTTCTATATAACTTGATAAAAAAATTCTAATAAACATACTTCTATCAAAGTATTTCCTGTCGCTGCTCTGCGATGAACTTGAATTCCATTCAGGTTGAATTCCTTTCTCACGCCTTGTATTTCCGGAAAAAGCTCCACCCAAACCCTGATCAAGATAAAGCGGTTAGATGAGTGAAGATGAATGAATGAATGAATGAATGAATGAATGAATGAATGAATGAATGGATAAATGAATGAATGGATATTTGTCTTGTCGTGAATCCTAACATTACATGCAAATACAAGCTTTCCATTGTAGAATACTATAATGTATTTCGGCAATTTCATCTGCCATGGACTGCATGTCAATACAGATACTAAACTAATTTGTAGATGAAGTGCTGAGGATTGTGAGCTCGTTCTAAACATATTGGCTGTTTAAATCACAGAAGTGCAGGAAAAGAAATTAACACAGTCAGCCGCACGAATATATGTAAATAAAAAGGTTTAAAATTGCCCTCGAGTGCTCACTGCTTTCGATCGACTTCGATCATCTGAAGTTAAACCAGAAATCTTAATTTTTTTTTTTTATCTTTCCTTTTCAAGTTCAAAAGGTTTTTTACGGCTCTGCCGGCCGGATCTCAGGAGGGTACAGGCCGAGATTGGGGGAAATCAGATGATGAGAAACTTAAAAGCAATTTGTTTCACTTGACCTGGGAAGGAAAGGTAGCATCATCGGCCTGTTCTCTGTGCACAGAGACAGGCCGGTAAAAAGGCCTCGTCGTCTAAAAGCAATCATCTCAGTGCCAGAGACGAATGATTTGCGAGGAAATTGGGGCCAGTGCTTTCCCACTGGCAGCGGAAAAGGGATCACTACTAAAACGGAAAAAACTGTTCAAAAAAGAGGGCTTCCCTCATTTCTACAGATGAGGATGTAACTGGGCTTTGGGAATAGGTCAAGTTGGATGCCCTTTACCTCCTACATCACTAGCTACTAATATTACTGATAACAAAGTCTAGCTTGGGACAGCTTGGGTGATTTACATCCAGCTATATTAATTGCTTTTCTTTGAATGATATGTTTTACAGTATAGTTATACAGTTCTATGATTGGCGACATTCATTTATACCCATTTGGAGTAAAAGAATAAAGGAAAGATAGTGGTGGTTAAGGTGAAATTATACGGTACATCAAGATCTCATCTGTTTAAATGTGCAGTCTTGCAGCGCCGGATTAACCTGAGTGAGATTTCCTGTCGTGTAGGCATCTGCTTCCGATCCAACCCCTTTTCTTCGCTTCATATGCCCTGATATACCAGAAACAGATGTGTCTCCAGTGGAGGGAGGGATGAAACGTGAGCCTCTTTGTCCCTGTCCCTTTTTTCTGTCTTTTTTTCTTATATGCTCCCTCCCCCTCTCTCATTCTCAGCAATAACACGGTACAGCAGAATTAATTAGGCTTGGCACGAGGTGCCTCATTCTAATAAATCACTCCATTATCTTGCAGAGATGTGTAAAAAAAAAAAAAAAGTAAAATACCCTCTTCCTACAAGAATAAAGCAAAGGCGTACACAGTTAACCCCCCATTTCCTGCATGTGTGCCCTAACTGGCATCTCTCCAAGAGAAGTGGGCATTTTAAGACATGGCCCACGGGGACAGGACTCAGCTTATTCTGCATTCAGAAATGTTAGCTGTGTGAAAAAAAAGGAAAAAAAAGCTGCGTGTTCAAATACATGCTTGCATATCAGCTGGAGAATCCTGCGCCTAGGCCTAATGATGCCAAGCATCGTTGGATTCCGATGGCGATTTGGATGGCTGAATTTTATAAAAATTGTGAATCTGGACTGTACTGAGTACGCCTGAAATCTCTTTTGAGAATAAATGTAATTCAAATGCCATTCAACATTTCAGAATTTTCCACAAATATTGTCTTGTCCAAATGACTGCACAGTGAAGGCAAATATTATGTTTTATGTTTAGTCTTTTAATAGACTGGAGGTTTTTTTTGCCTTTTGTCTTACTGGTTGAAAAATACCTCTGAATAAAGTAGACAAATGCAAATACTTTGAACAGTCCACAAAATTTTAGACACAGAAAAAGGCACACTTTGAGATCTCCTGAGATGAGCTGTTGGTTTTTACTGTCATATGCCATGCAGTCATTAATATGAAAGGCATGAATATATATCCGAAAAAGAGAAAATATCCAGTGAGCGGCAGTTCTGTGGGCGCAAATGCCTTGTTGATGCCAGAGGTCAGAGGAGAATGGCCAGACTGGTTCAAACTGATAGAAAGGCAACAGTAACTCAAATAACCACTCGTTACAACCAAGGTACACAGAAGAGCATCTCTGAATGCACAACACGTCGAACCTTGAGGTGAATGGGCTACAGCAGCAGAAGACCACACTGGGTGCCACTCCTGACAGATAATAATCGGAAACTGAGGCTACAATTCGCACAGGCTCACCAAAATTGGACAATAGAAGATTGGAAAAACGTTGCCTGGTCTGATGAGTCTCGATTTCTGCTGCGACATTCGGATGGTAGGGTCAGAATTTGGCATCAACAACATTAAAGCATGGATCTATCCTGCCTTGTAACAACGGTTCAGGCTGGTGATGGTGGTGTAATGGTGTGGGGGATATTTTCTTGGCACACTTTGGGCCCATCAGTACCAATTGAGCATCATGTCAATGCCACAGCCTAACTGAGTATTGTTGCTGACCATGTCCATGCCTTTATGACCACAGTGTAACCATCTTCTGATGGCTACTTCTAGCAGGATAACACGCCATGTCATAAAGCGCGAATCATCTCAGACTGGTTTCTTGAACATGACAATGAGTTCACTGTACTCAAATGGCCTCCACAGTCAACAGATCTCAATCCAATAGAGCACCTTTGGAATGGGGTGGAACGGGAGATTCGCATCATGGATGTGCAGCCGACAAATCTGCAGCAACTGCGTGATGCTATCATGTCAATATGGACCAAAATCTCTGAGGAATGTTTCCAGTACCTTGTTGAATCTATGCCATGAAGGATTAAGGCAGTTCTGAAGGCAAAAGGGGGTCCAACCCGGTACTATTATATAGTTACTGTTACTGTAGATAGAGCTTTTTGCAGACAGGTCCCCTTGCACATTATGCTCAATACTAAAGGGTTGTTCATTCGTTCGATCGATTCACTCATTTTGAGTGATTCTTTAATGTTACTCGGAAAAAAATAGGAGTCTCAAAGAGTGATGTGTTCATTTTCTACTGGACACGCATGTGTAAAGCTTTGCAAAATCTCCTTAGGTTATGTACAGGAAATAGAATCCAGTCTTAAATATCTTAAATCTTTTAGTCGTTTGATCTTTTATCACGTAAATCCTGTGGACGTTATGCAGTGCTTTACACAGGAAACATAATTGAGTATTGAGGAGTCCTCTGGTCTGAGTTATTCGTTCTTTTATCACATGACACCAAAAATATGCTATGCAGTTAATTATATATATATATATATATATATATATATATATATATATATATATATATATATATATAGTACAGACCAAAATTTTGGACACACCTTCTCATTCAAAGAGTTTTCTTTATTTTCATGACTATGAATCAAGGGCTATTTGACCAAGAAGGAGAGTGATGGGGTGCTGCGCCAGATGACCTGGCCTCCACAGTCACCGGACCTGAACCAAATCGAGGTGGTTTAGGGGTGAGCTGGACCACAGAGTGAAGGCAAAAAGGCCAACAAGTGCCAAGCATCTCTCGGGGAACTCCTTCAAGACTGTTGGAAGACCATTTCAGGTGACTACCTCTTGAAGCTCATCAAGAGAATGCCAAGAGTGTGCAAAGCAGTAATCAAAGCAAAAGGTGGCTACTTTGAAGAACCTAGAATATGACATATTTTCAGTTGTTTCACACTTTTTTGTTATGTATATAATTCAACATGTGTTAATTCATAGTTTTGATGCCTTCAGTGTGAATCTACAATTTTCATAGTCATGAAAATAAAGAAAACTCTTTCAATGAGAAGGTGTGTCCAAACTTTTGGTCTGTACTATATCAAAGTTCATTTATGTAGACATTTTGGGGGATCTGCTTATTAAAAATGTATTTTAATGGATTTGGAAATTCCAAGAACCAAGTTACTAAAATGTCCTGATCTTCCCCTCACTAATGCTCAATCTAAGCACCCTTGGAATGCTGCTTGTCCAGTTAAATTGGTAAACTGGATACATAATGTGTTTTATTTGATGCAAAAACAGCACAGCAGGATATGTTACAAAGTTTTTAGGTAACCTAGTAGCCTGGAAACACAAAAAATGCTGGCTAATATAAAGTGATGCACTTATAATATATGGCAGGCTAGGTAGCTATTCAAGTGCATTAATACAAGCTAAGGAGAATAAACGATTATATGATCGTGCAGCACACCATGATCCTGTTGTGCAGCTTGGCTATGCAATGTCTGTGCTGACATCGGAAAGCAAAGATAGCATTTGAGTCTGGTTAGCGTGTTTCCAGATACCTGCAAGTTCCCGATTCTGCAAAGCTCCTCTGTCAGCTGTGCATGCTAGTTAATCCGCCACATAAGATCCGTTCAACAGAGAGCATATCACGTCTTGGCTGTAGTGTGTAGTGCAGTTGGGATTTGAACTGAGAAGCATGCACAATAGTTGCAGAATCTGCACCACATTGCTTTTTTAAAAAAGCTAACAAATAAAAACCTTTTTTTGCTATACTATATAAGAAGGAGCAAATATTTTTTCCTTTTTATTGATTTTTTTATTATTTGATCTGCTGGGCAACTACAGTAGAAATCCAAAGAGCAAATATCCCGAACATGAAATACAGAAATATAGGACACTTAATAATATTAATATTAATATTTGTTTACATTAATATATTAAGATTAATATATTATTGTATATTTGGGTAGTAAATGTTGAAAATAATTTAAATTCAGATGAATGCTTGTTATGGGATTGTCTAGGATCCCATACATATACATTTCCTTAGAGAGATTCTAATGATTTATTTACTACAGAATTGGGTCAGCTAGGGGGTGTGTGAAAGTATGTATGTATGTATGTGTGTGTGTGTGTGTGTGTGTGTATCTTTGTCAGTCTTTCTGATTGCACACTGCAGGCTTAAGTGCTTCACATTTCCTGGACAGGTCTAAACACATGCTTGGACACACACACTTAAGTTCACAGAGACAGAGGCCTCACTGCACATGCTGATCATCTTTCGGTGTGTGTGTGTGTGTGTGTGTGTGTGTGTGTGTGTGTGTGTGCGCGTCCACTCAGCAGGCGTGTCACACGGCTTAAACCAGGCATTGAACTGGGGCCAGCTGACAGCTTGGTTCGAATGTCACTGGTGCTGTTTCTGTCCCGTTAGTCCCTGTGCGACAGTGTGTGATTGATGCTGCTGCCACCAGACTAGAGATGGAGAAAGAGGGCGACCAAGGGAGAAAGAGAGAGATGCAAAGAGAGAATGAGGGAGAGAAGGAAGCCTGGGAGAATGATTTGGAACAGCACCTGCATGTCTCATTGCCAAGTCTCCAGGCTTCTTCAAGCCTGTGCCAGGATGAAAGAAAGCGAATAAGAAAGCAGGATATAAGAAGACGGCGGATGAGGTAGAGAGGGTTGTCGTCGGTGTGTGTGTGTGTGTGAGAGAGAGGCAGACGGAGAAGAGGGAAGGTTGCAGGAAGTCAAATGCGTTCACTCAGGCGTGCTAATACACCTTGCTAACGCGAGTCTGCTGGAGGCAGACTGAGCCACCGCTTTACCAGCCATTGCGTCGTTTACACAGCACTTCACTGCACTTCAATATGAATTCATTCTATCCATTACTGCATAAAGAGCCCAGAGGTGGTCCATGCAATGGGGGCATCCTTGCTTTCTGTTAAGGTAGATGGAGAATCTTTTGAGTTAATTAATAAGTAATAATATGCAATATTGATGGATTTTCGAACATTAGGAAAATATATGCAACATTTAGCATCAATTAGATTCATTTATTAGGAATGCCAGCTGGATATACTAGCAAAGTAAGTCAAAAATTACAAATTGACTGAGAAAAATGATTATGAACTACTATTACTCCAGAATCAGAAAAAAAAAACAGGCTAAAATGATGGCATCTAGTTTTTTTTTGCCTTTTATGACTGCCAACAAGCAGTTCCAGATTGCATAGCTAACATTTAGACATTTTCCACTACACCCCTAAAATTTTTTTTTTTTGTAAGGCTTAATTAATGATAACAATTAAAGATGGTAAAATACAAGCAAGAAATAACCGAGTTGCAAATCACAAAAAAAAATGTATTTGGTTAATATTTTGTAAATATCTGGTTAAAATATTATCATTTGATTCTATCGAATGTGATGATGTAGTGCAGTGGTCCCCCACCCCCAGGCCGCAGTCTGGCACCGTTCTGTGGGTCAATCGGTACCGGGCCGCACAGAAAGAATACATAACTTACATTATTTCCGTTTGATTTATTATCTGATACGGAACGATGTTTTATTTTCTTTACATTTCAGGATTCTCTCCGCCACATCTGTCTATGACTCTTGATGCATGTCATGATGCCTCGGTCACATGTCTTACCTCCATTCGTTACCTTCTTAAAGGGGCTGCTCCGGCCGCTAACACATAATACATTACCGCTAAATTCAAACCCCCAAGCTGGCAAATTGAACAAAAAACAACACAGTGGATTCACGTTTATTATTATATTTAGAAAATACCAGTTTTTATGCCGGTCGTATCATTTTATTTTGTTGTATTTATCCGCCACAATTTAAAGGCCGGTTTGTAAAAATCTTGTTCGCACAAAAAAGATTGGGGACCACCGATGTAGTGAATCATCAAAAATATCATAAAAAAAAATCTAAGCATCTAATGAGCATATTAACCAAATAACCAATTATACTGTATATACTGTGCAAAGATCATTAATCATGTTTTCATTCAATTTAGTTTTATTTGTATTGCATATTTTAAGTCTACATTGTCTGCAAGCAGCTTTACATTAATCTGGTTATAAATGTATTTCCCAGATGTGTAAACCGAAGGCAACTATGAGACCACATGATTTAAAAGGGAAGCCATGGTCTTTTGGGTGACACATGAGGTTATAATTCAGTAAACTTCTACATCTACCACTTAGTTTACAGTGTCTTGAAAATTTCTCACACTACCACATTCATCATGCTCAACACTCACACAGACTGATGTGTACATGCATAACTTTCCATATTTTACCTCCTTTTTTACCCCATTCAAATTTTCCTTTACAAATACAAGCAAATAGGCATACATACATTTGCAGATCCCAGCTCCCTCCAAATTCACGTTTACACAGTCCCATCTCTCTCTCTCTCTCTCTCTCTCTCTCTCTCTCACACACACACACACACACACACACACACACACACACACACACACAAGCTTGTCATGCATTCCCACTGGATGCATGACTAGTCTTTGCCCTGTTTGGAACAGCAAACCCTGCATGAAACAGCTTCCAAAATTAAAACTGAACAAGAGAAAATCAAATCAAACCAAAAACTAATAACTAAATAAAAAACATTGTATGCTATTTGAATGCTAGAGCTAGAAAGCCAAGATGCCTCTGTGTCACGCTGGCTTAATGTGCCGAGACTCTATAGTGTGTTAGTTGTTTAATGAACTGTCTAATCTCATCCGTAGAGGATCAGAGATTTAAAAACGTAGTTGTTTCAGTGAGCCTGCTGAGGCCAATCACCAAAGAGCACTGAGCACTCTGCCTTCTCCATGGCTGCAGTGTAAACATATGTAGATGATTGTCAGGAATCTGCCTGAAGGTAAGACTGGAGATGGAATGCATATATTTGTGTTTAGTTTTGTTTGTTCTGTATGTTAATATTCTAATTTAGACAGTTATTATCAATCCCAAACGTATTTCCCCCCAGCAACATTCAAACAAGAAATATTGCAATTTCCTAGTTTTTTTTATGGGACTTTATCACCAAAACAAAAACAACAACAACAACAAAAAAAAACATTACCTTCCTAAACCACGATAATGTCCAGGGAGAAATATTTGAATTGATTTGTATAAACTGGAGGCTGAAACACTTTTGGGCAACGGAGAAGTTAACCGAATATGACCAAATATAACCAAAATCAGATGAAATCAAATGTACTGTTTATAAAGTGAGACAGAGTATAGATAATGAGATCTCAACTAAAATTACTGCATTTATTGATTAAAGTAAGACAAATCATACTTTTATTAAAATCTTTATAAAAAAACAAAAAACACTAGCTTGTCGTTACTTCCCAGTAAACATCTCTGTTTTGAAAATCTTCCCGAACACTGAGTTACTCAAGAATCCATTCATTTAAGATAAACTTTTCCTAACTGAAAGAAATATAAAACTTTAGCGATTATACGCTTTTCTTTGTTAAATACCAGAAATTGGTTCATTATTAGACCTTATGTGGCATTTCTGTTATACTAGTCTGTGTATATCAGTTGTTACATTGGGTGTTGTTGGCTTTTGTTAGTCGTCCTTATTCAGAGCAGCTTACAATTATATCATTCATAAAACTAAGCAGTTGAGGGTTAACGGCCCTGTTTAAGGGCACAGCAGTGGCAGCTTAGTGGTGGAGAGATTTGAACTTACAACCTTCTGAGGACTTACAACTTTTCTTAGAACAAGTACATTAATGAACCTACAACCAGATCCATTGCTCAGGCTGTTACTGTGTACACCAGTCAGATTTACAATTTCAGCTAGTATAAATGTTGATATAAAGAAAAGGCACTTTGATTTTCTAATATCTAATAGTGACAATAAAACGTAAACCGGTAGTGCTATACAAATAAAAATAAATTAAATAGTGCAAATTAAATATAAGTATTTTTCTTTTATGATGTAATTTTGATGATTTTGTTCGATCAAATTAATGTCAAGTTATAATGTAACGTTTCAAGCGAGAGTAATCCGGCATAATCGATCTTTTTTATTGACCGGAACATATTAGAACTGACACATTGATTTGACAGTCATGTGGATCACATGTTGCCAGTGGAGAGCTTTCAGTTCTGTTTCACATTAAGAAATTTGGTGTCTGCGACCCAGTAGTGGTTTTCATCTACACGGGTTACATTCATCCGGGGAAGGAGAGTGCAGTCCATGTCTGCCATTTTTAACTGTAGACCCGGCTAAAATACTGGAAAGCATGCAGAAACTTGGTCAGAGGTACTCAATGTACCCAGAGGCCTTTTGCACTCTTAGATTGTGCACTCTGGCAGATAGACACACTCAACTGTGTCTTTGGCTTTGCTAGAAAGCTGTCCAATTTTCAGTGACTGGCTACGTCTCCTCAGGGAAGAGCTCACAGGTCACCACACAAGAAATTCTAACTAAATGGGACTTCCAAGATGTCGAACAGAGAGACATAGATCACTAATCATCTATAGTGCAGACTTACTGTAAATGTGGTTGATTTTTAGTACATTTAGTATGGATGCTTCATTGTAACAGCAAAATAATTCAATTTATTAAAATAATCATTGTTTTTATGAACTTTTAACGATGCAGACTGATCCATAATGACTTCATGGTACTGTTGCTAAAGATGAGGCTTTGTGGTACAATTCTGTGGCATTCAGTAACTTTGTCCTAACATTCTCTACTTGTTTTACACAAACCTGGGGAGCTGTACTGATTTCCGAAATTCTGCACCATGCAGTAGGTTTAAAATAAAGGTATAGGAAGTGGTAGAGTCGTTCCCTCAGTGCCAATTCTAACAAATGAATTAGAAAAACCAGGAGGACATGTCATTTTTAGGGGGATTTTCTACATTTCTCTCTCTCTCTCTTTCTCTCAGAAGCTATTGTTTCATCTAGCTTTACTATTTCTGTGCGTGTCATGGACTAGACCTGCAGGTAAAACTAGATTACAGGAACGGTCTAATAGGGTATGAAGAGAGTACAATAGCTGAAAGGATTATAACTAAAGAAAAAACCTTTCCTTTTTTTATTTTCACTTGTTTGCTTTTTCTTCTCCACTCCTGCTCACACAAAACAAGTCCTAGGTCACATTCTACTGCTCAACTTTGTTTACTTTTCCTCTCAGCCAAGCCATCAGTTCAGGCTGGAGTTTGAAGGTCTCTTCCACTTTTATGTTGCACAGCAATGCCCAAAAGCCCTTTTATATATAATTTATTTTTTTAATACATTTTTCAAACTGAAATCATCCTATCATAAAGGCACAGCATACATCTGGGCAGAAGGTTGAAGGTTTTGATTTTGTTGAAGGATCTAACCATGATAGTGCTGGGTCTCACAAAGCACAGGGGGGTGCATGTGCTGGTGAACATTGTTTAGCAATCTGAAGTAGACAGACCTAAAATGAGAATCAAAATCTTGGCCAATTGGAAAAAGAATCGTGAACGAGGAGGCAAAAACAAGGTGAATAATAACAATACAATAAGCAATAACAAGACTTGGTAATGTCAGCTGTATAAGTACAGGGACTGAGCGAATATTTCAGTTTGGTTGTAAACCGTGTTTTGTGTGTGTGTGTATGTGTGTGTGTGTGTGATTGATCAGCCTGTGATCAATCAGTAGTTTGGTGTTGGAAAGTGTGGCAGTTTGTGGGAATTGCATGGGGGATGGCCATATTTAAAGGACAAATTTAGGAAAAAATGGACTTATGGAGTTATTGGCAGACTGTAACCTGACACTGGGATTTTTCAACATTACTGTAAGGAATCAATCATGCTAAATTTTTAGGATTGTTCTACTAAGATGTCTATGTATTTTTTGTTTTTGTTTTGCTAGTTTTCAGACCTTTCCTATGGAAGCTGTAGCTCTGTGGTGGACTTCTGATTAATATGATGAGGGGCCACTTATAGGCCTTTGAGCAAGGTCTTTACTGGTAATTCTGGAGGTGTAGAAATGAGATCATTGTAAGTTGCTTTGGATAAGGGTGTCTGCTAAATTCTGTAAATGTACCATCAAAAGGTGTTGATTTATTTTCTAAAACTCTGTCATTACAGAGACTTGTATAGTAAATGATCCTGTCAGTATTGGTATAGTAAAAAAAATAAATCTATATAAAAAAAGGAAAATGTACAATTGTAGATAGGGTGAAGTATTTACTAAGGATGCATGTATTTAACTCTCTAGCGTCAGGAGCTTGTAGAACCTAGTAAGTGTTTGGAAAACGGTGTGCTTTTAGGTTTCTCTTATATATGAAGTATGACATGTTAAAGTGTATATCGTGTATATGAAATGGCAGCTCAGTAGTTAAGATGTTGGAATTCTGCTCAGAAGGTTGTGAGTTCAAAATCCCAGCACCACCCAGTTTCCCGGGCTCTTGAGCAAGGCCCTGAACTCTCAACATGTAAGTTATACAACTTAGCAGTTGAGAGTTAATGGCCTTGTTCTGGATCTAAGTCATCTGCCCAATTGCATTGTTTATATACAGTATATATATATTTATTTATTTAAACCGCAAACCCTTTTATCCCTCACTTACCGTAATTGAAGCCTTTTCTGTATAAGAGGTGTACGTTCCAATAAAATGTCAAATTAGCATAGCAATTACAATTACGGCAGTTTTACCTATAAAAAACACTATATCTTTTGAGAATTCCATCTAATTTTTAACACACTGTCCCATATCACAACGAGTCGTGATCTCTGGTTTACAGTCTCTAGCCCTGCTCACAGACTCTTGCCAGTGACACCCGGTTTGTGTTCAATGAAGACCGAACAGATTCATTAAAGTTCATCTGATAATCTGAGATCCGATATGATGTCTAATAGCGCTTTTAGTAGTGCTCAGCTTGTTCTGCAATTCCTGCAGACTTGGAGCAGTCCTCCCACAGACTCAAGGATTGTTCTGGCAAGGTCAGTGCTGCAAGCGCTAATGGCTACCGAGGGAATAGAGCCCAATCTGATCAAAGTTCTGATTCCTGTCTCAAATCTGCACTAAGTCTCCGACTCAGATAGAATAAACCTGAGGGTGGGTTACCTGGGAAAGCACATATTTATTTTTAGTCCTGCTGCTGTTTTCTCTCCCTGCAGGCTCTTCTAGGCTAAACTCGGCAGGGAGAAGTCGGGTGTAGTGTGTGTAGTTTGCGTGCAGGTGGAATCCACCTTTTCCTGTTGACTAAAAGATAGGATTAGCAAGTGGGAGTAGAGCTCTTTGACTGTGGGGCGGGAGAGGAATTCATGTAAGTTTCTAAGAGGGTGACTCATGTGATACTCCCCAGATTAGTAGAATTCCTGCTATATTGTTTCAAGATTGCACACTTAAAAAAATCCTTATTTAACACTTTGTTTAAAGATAGGAAGAAAGGGAGTGGGACTTCACTGGGTATAAATAAACAAAACACCTGTGCAACTGTCATTTATTCTAGATTTATTGTTCGATTGGATCTGCCATTACAAACTTGTCTTTATTTTTGAGTGATACAATTGTAAGTAAAGGTTCCCAGGTCTAGTGTCATACAATCATGTAAGTAATACTAAATACAGAACTACAAAATGTTTGTATGAGACCAGGATGGAATCAACCAAGTCATTAGAACTTTCATAATTCTGTATGAGTTTGGGTCTTGTGACAGGTTTATATTAGAAGCTCAAAACCATTGTAACAAAAGCATTTTTTATTCTTTTTTTTTTTCTTTTCCCCCAGAGCATAAAAACCAAAAAGGCCTGGCAAATATATGATCGTCATTCAAAAATTAACAGGATAATCACACACTCAAGAATATCTCATGAATTGTTTACTCCCTGGGTGGAAGATGCTTTAGACAGACATAATTATGTTTGTAATGCATGATGGTTGTAATACATGTCAAGAACCCCCGGAGAGAGTTTTTTATTTGTCCCTATCACACAGAAGTGGGGCTTTGAATGCAAAGCTGAGGGTGCTATCAAAGCAATTATGCTTGCATTCAAGCGTCTCTCGAAATAACTCAGAGAGCACAAGAGACAAAAAAATTTAAAATAACAAAAAAATTTAAAATAATAACATTAACCTCCACTTCAAATTTTTTCCCCGACTTTCAGAAGAAAAAACATTAGATTTTATATCACCAGAGTGCAGCATGAACGAGTGGTCATCACGGGTGTTTATGGTTTGTGCGGCCTCCTGAATTTTGTGTTGGATTAAATGATGTATCTTGTAATTCAAAGTAAACGAGATTTGATCGCCAGTATGTGATTAAGCTCTCACATGCCGGTCCATTAACCTTCAAAATGAACAAAAAAAATTTAAATAATGGCTCATTTGACGGCAGTTAAATACGAATTGGCAATTAGGTAACTTGCATCTGTTTTTTAGAGTGATTTTTTTTGGCCCGGGTTCAGGATTCACATCCGATATTATTTCAAGATGCGCCGTCGTAAAAACAAACAGATCAGGTATTTATTGATGGGGTGATGAAGTGAGAGTTAGCATTTCCACTAAGAGAAAGTGAGAGAGGGGGGTGGGGGTGGATGGAAAGACAGGCAGGGAGAAATAATTGTTTATTGATCTGGTGGCTGCATTTAGGGAGTGCATTAAATCTGAGGACAGATTGCTGGTGGCTGTTGGGTGAGAAGGAGGCGAGAAGGAGGGAAAGAGGGAACAAGTGATGCTCTGCAGATATCAGGTGGAGGGTAAAAGGAGCGATTTTGCTGTTGCTCGACTCGATCAATGACTGCTATCTGCCGTGCATGGATATGTATGCGTGTGTGTGCAAGAATGAGAAAGACAAGAAAGAGAATGCTATTTGTAACAATAAATCACAAAATGTTTGAGGGTAGTTACGTGTTAAACCCTAATCTTTGCGCATCTTATCAAGTTGTATCTTAAATCACGCAGCAGCCGCATCAACACGCTATCAACATATTATCTGGGGACTATTAAAAATATTACATTTCATCTTTAAGTCAGACAGGGAACAAAAGAGTGAGCCCAGTTCCCCTACTGAATCTTTGAGAGGTATGAGTTTGTTTTAATATCTATAATAGAATAGTAAGACATGGAGACAGCAGGGGCCGGTTGCAAAAAAACAGGTCATAACTCTTGGGGTTTCAATAGGAATGCTAAGACTTCCGGCTTTAGTAAGTCACATGATGACATTATTGAACATTGAAAGATACAGCTGATAGTGAAAAATTGATGTTCAATAAGTTACATTATATTTCATGAATAGTAGATTCATCAAAGTATTAATTTATTTCTTTATTTCTATATTTGAGAAAGGTTTCTTTAATGGTTCCTTGCTTTCTTAGTCAATATACACTATATTTCCAAAAGTATTCGCTTGTTCTGCATTCACATGCAGATAAACTTGAGTAACATCCGATTCTTAATCCATTGTGTTTAATATGATGTTAGCCCACTCTTTGCAGCTACAACAGCTTCAACACCAACAATGTCTTGGTCTGCTGAAGCATTAGGAGTTTGTTTCACTGGATCTAAGGGCCAAACCCCTGAAAAACAACCTCACATCATAATCCCCCTCCACCAAACTTTACACTTGGCACAATGCAGTCAGACAAGTACCATTCTCCTGGCAACTGCAAAACCCAGACTCGTCCATTGGATTGCCAGACAGTGAGTGTGATTCGTCACTCCAGAGAACACGTCTCCACTGCTCTAGAGTACGGTGGTGGTGTGCTTTACACCACTGCATCTGATGCTTTGCATTGCATTTGGTGATGTAAGGCTTGGATGCAGCTGTTATACCCTGAAAACAAATTCCATAAAGCTCTCTACGCACTGTTCTTGAGCTAATCTGAAGGCCACATGAAGTTTGGAAGTCTGTAGCTATTGACTTTGCAGAAAGTTGCCGACCTCTGTGGACTATGCGTCTCCGCATCCGTGGTCTAACACTTCATGGCTTAGTTGCTGTCTTTCCCAATCGCTTCTACTTGGTTATAATACCACTAACAGTTGTCTGTGGAATTTTTAGTAGTGAGGGAATTTTACGACTGGACTTATTGGGCAGGTGGCATTCTATCACGGTACCATGCTGGAATTCACTGAGCTCCAGAGAGCGACCCATTCTTTCACAAATGTTTGTAAAAGCAGTGCAATGCCCTGGTGTTGATTGTATACACCTGTAACCATGGAAGTGATTGGAACACCTGAATTCAATGATTTGGAAGGGTGAGTAAATACATTTGGCAATATAGGGTTTATATATATATATATATATATATATATATATATATATATATATATATATATATATACATACATACATACATACATATATTTGACCAACATAATGTAAATTAAATACAGTATAAATGTAATGACACATAAAATGTACATTTAATGCTTTATTGTTTACTCAAAAATACAATGAACAAAACACTAACAGTGTACATTACCATTTTTTGGTATTTAGCATGTATAGCCCTAATCTGAAATATTAACCACTGAGCTACCACTTCCCACCTAGAAAATCAATAATAGCTTCTAAACAACATTATGTCTTAAGCACCATCTGATGTTATACCCTTGATGCAATCAGTGTACAGAAATTAAAGGTATAAAGCAGTCCGTGTAGCTAAACAAATTTGTCAGTTGCTAAGCATATAAACACTTGAAATACCTCCGGCTAGGACGTTATTACTTCCTCATTCATACTACCAGCAATGAAAGAAAAAAAAAAAACTAAATAAAAGCAAAAGTATCTTCACTAACAATATCATAAAAGAGAATTATGCAAACAAAAACTTAATTTAAAAAAATGACGCATGAAAGAATGAATGAAAGAGAAAATGGAAAGAGCTTTTGAAAAGGGAAGTACTCTATTAGCCTGAGGACCACACCCTTTAAAAGGAATTTCTTTCTTTATATTAGATCACTGAAGAGTTGAAAATAATGCAGTAGTTATTAATATCCATCTGCCATTTTAAAAACTTGGCCATTCATTGTCTTTCTGTCTTTCTCTTTTGCTGTTTTAATGTATTTTTAAAAAGACGTCTCCGCTCCACAGTGGCACGTCGCCAGTGTCTTTTACACTGAGGTGTCTCAATGGGACAGTGCAGAAATTATAAAGTATAAACTGCCAAATCAGACCATGCCTTCAATTATTCAGACAGCAGACAATCCTGAGAGGAACAAGTGACATTTCATTTCTTCCACTGCATTCTGATATGTGTGAGTATCTGTATGTGTGTATGTGTGTGCAGTTCTGTAGGCTAAAATAAAGAGAAGGTCAGATTGCAATACATCCCTACAGGGTTAGTGGTGAGATGTGAGATTATAATCTCTCGTGAAATGAATATCAGCAAGACTGCCCCTGAAACAGATAGTTTTGTTTTTTGGTTGTTTTTTTTTTTTTACTTTGTTGTAAAGAAATTGTATAGAACCTTTTTTTTCTTTTTTTTTTTTTTCTTTTTTTTTATGGGGGTTCTCAAACATACCCAGCTTCCCTTTTCATTGTACAAAGACATTAATGCCTCCTCACAGTTCCTATATGTTATGAATATAATCTAGCTACTTACATATTAGTTTCATTATTTTAGAAAGATTATTTATAGAGATATAATTATATAAATTCTAAATGTGTTATACAGATTGTGTGGAATATACATGGCCTGTTTGTGTTCAGTCATTCAGGTCTTGATTAATTCAATTCAAGTTATCAGTCATATAAGCCACATCTTTAACAAATAAAAAAGAAAATGTAAGACCACTGTCTGTGTTTTCACTATTTAAGTTAAATTACATGGCAACTGTTGCAAATGGGCGCAAACAGGACCTTACCTTTTATCTGAGGTAGTGCCCTCAAGAGTATATCATTCAACTACATGCACTGTTCCAGCAAAACAGTGCCCCTGTGCACAAATCCAGCTTCATTAAGATATGCATCACATTGTTTGGATTGAAAGATCTCAAGTGGCCTGCTATAGAGCTCTGACCTCAACCATATTGAACACCTTTGGGATGAATTGGAACACTGCACCCCAGCCCTCCTCACCTACAGTAAATCAGCATGCCATCTCTACAAGCCATCTCTACTTTGAATGTTCATTTTATACACATTTCTATTAAAAAGTTACAGTAGCCTTGAGGGTACCAGCTAAGCAATATGAAAAATATGGCACTTTTTTTCTGACAGTGTAGACAAATTTAATGCAGTTAGCATAAGATGGTAAGTACATGATGAAAGTGTTAAGCATGGTGAGTATTCAAAAGTTCATATACACTGTCATGAGAGAACGATGCTAACAGCAAGTACAACTAGCGTGACTTGAAACCTAGAAAGTATTCTGCATAGAAATGTAATAACTAGCAACATTTGCATACATTCCATTAATCACCATCTCACATGAAACTCGTCCAAGAAAATAGCAAAAAAGCAGGTGAAATATTTGAATGATAAATCACTCCAGTGCAGTCTGACATTAGCATTTAAGGCAGTGCTTGTTTAGTTTTGAAGACAGGTGAGAGTGGGCTATATGATGGTTTGTTGCATGTGTGGTAACTTAAAATTGCAGGGGAAATTGGGGCTGTAGTCATTAACTTTTCTCCAGAGGGCTAAAGCTTGTTTCTGTTTTAACAAGGTCAGGTGTTGGCTTATTTTCTTCCTCAGGGGTCTTTACAAGCATGGCAAGGGGTGGCCTTTGCAAATATCAGCAGAGAAAATTAGGGATATGACTAGCCCCTCAGAGGCTCATTACTGCAGGATGAGTATGCATGAGGAGGTTAGAGACAATTGTTTTATTTTTTTGCGTTTTGTTCCTCAAAAAAGAGTGCTAGCCTTTGGCCCCAAACATAGGAGAAGCAACCCAGTGTGCCTCATTTGTATCGAGTTCATGGATTAAATATGGTTTCTTTTTAGTATCTTTGGTAAAACACCTGACCTGCCAAAAAAAAAAAAAAAAAAGTGTCTTAGCATTGAATAAAATGGCACTCGAAGAAAAGCGAGCTAGAGGTGTTGGAAGAATTGGCAAGGCGATAGGATATACTGACAGATTCCTTGTGGTAAAGGTGTATGAGTTCAAGATGAGTTTTGACACAACTACAACAGACAATGCCTTGACTTCCTGGTTGTTCCTAGAAGGAAATGAAAGTCATTACTTTTCGTGCCGATATAGTGTTTGCTCCTGATACAGGAAGCATAGCAGCGGATGGGACTAACATTTGGAGTGCAGGGATATGATGTGAATAAATTTTAAAGGTAGACATTATAAAGAGATTATAGATAAGGAGAGAAATAACCAGTTATTTAGCTATTAGATAATATCGTATGTGATGCTTCTGGCTGTATAGTAAGAATAAAGTGAAAATGTACTGTAGTATCTGTAGAAGGAGAAAGGTGTGATGTGCAAATTGAATTTGAGAACTGGTTCCAGCTGTGACTTTTTTTAGAGTAGAAATGTATTTCTAGACATTTCAGTTTGTCTAGCTTATAGAAAAATCATCTAAAGTTGTATGGTTTACTGGCTATAAGGCTAATACCTTACATCATGTGGTCATCAAGCATTATAATACTGTTTAATAAAATCGGAGTAATTAGAATCAGAATCAGAAATAGCTTTATTACCAAGCATGCTTAAACACACAAGGAATTTGACTTGGCATCATTATTATTTCCAGTGCAGGAGAAAGTACAGACATTATGCAACAGAATATTAAACCAGACAATTATATAATGCAATATATATACAGAGTAAAAATATTGTTTAAATGAATGTACAGAGGTTATTTACATTTCATGAATGAATTTCATCAGTTAAAATTCTATTTGACGAGCTGTTTCAAGATATGAGACTTGAATTTAGTCAATGCAGCAACAGTGCATTGTATAAAATCATAGAGATACAGGGAGTGCAGAATTATTAGGCAAGTTGTATTTTTGAGGATTAATTTTATTTGAGGATTTAATTTGAACAACAACCATGTTCTCAATGAACACAAAAAACTCATTAATATCAAAGCTGAATATTTTTGGAAGTAGTTTTTAGTTTTAGCTATTTTAGGGGGATATCTGTGTGTGCAGGTGACTATTACTGTGCATAATTATTAGGCAACTTAACAAAAAACAAATTCATACCCATTTCAATTATTTATTTTTACCAGTGAAACCAATATAACATCTCAACATTCACAAATATACATGTCTGACATTCAAAACCAAACAAAACAAATCAGTGACCAATATAGCCACCTTTCTTTGCAAGGACACTCAAAAGCCTGCCATCCATGGATTCTGTCAGTGTTTTGATCTGTTCACCATCAACATTGCGTGCAGCAGCAACCACAGCCTCCCAGACACTGTTCAGAGAGGTGTACTGTTTTCCTCCTTGTAAATCGCACATTTGATGATGGACCACAGGTTCTCAATGGGGTTCAGATCAGGTGAACAAGGAGGCCATATCATTAGATTTTCTTCTTTTATACCCTTTCTTGCCAGCCACGCTGTGGAGTACTTGGGCGTGTGTGATGGAGCATTGTCCTGCATGAAAATCATGTTTTTCTTGAAGGATGCAGACTTCTTCCTGTACCACTGCTTGAAGAAGGTGTCTTCCAGAAACTGGCAGTAGGACTGGGAGTTCAGCTTGACTCCATCCTCAACCCGAAAAGGCCCCACAAGCTCATCTTTGATGATACCAGCCCAAACCAGTACTCCACCTCCACCTTGCTGGCGTCTGAGTCGGACTGGAGCTCTCTGCCCTTTACCAATCCAGCCACGGGCCCATCCATCTGGCCCATCAAGACTCACTCTCATTTCATCAGTCCATAAAACCTTAGAAAATCAGTCTTGAGATATTTCTTGGCCCAGTCTTGACGTTTCAGCTTGTGTGTCTTGTTCAGTGGTGGTCGACTTTCTGCCTTTCTTACCTTGGCCATGTCTCTGAGTATTGCACACCTTGTGCTTTTGGGCACTCAGTGATGTTGCAGCTCTGAAATATGGCCAAACTGGTGGCAAGTGGCATCTTGGCAGCTGCACGCTTGACTTTTCTCAGTTCACGGGCAGTTATTTTGCGCCTTGGTTTTTCCACACGCTTCTTGCGACCCTGTCGACTATTTTGAATGAAACGCTTGATTGTTCGATGATCACGCTTCAGAAGCTTGGCTATTTTAAGACTGCTGCATCCCTCTGCAATATATCTCACTATTTTTGACTTTTCTGAGCCTGTCAAGTCCTTCTTTTGACCCATTTTGCCAAAGGAAAGGAAGTTGCCTAATAATTATGCACACCTGATATATGGTGTTGATGTCATTAGACCACACCCCTTCTCATTACAGAGATGCACATCACCTAATATGCTTAATTGGTAGTAGGCTTTCCAGCCTATACAGCTTGGAGTAAGACAACATGCATAACGAGGATGATGTGGTCAAAATACTCATTTGCCTAATAATTCTGCACTCCCTGTAAAGGTCAAGAGAACAATTTGGAATCTACATGGCATGGTTGTTGATGCCAGATGGTTGGTATAGGTATTTCAAAAAAACTTTGTGTCTCTAGTCTCTAAAGTGACAAAGAATGATGTGAAAACTAAAAAAACATCCAGTGAGTGCCAGTGGTTCAAACTGAGAGGAATGCTACTGTATGGTTACTCATATAATGACTCTTTATAACCATGCTGAGCAGAAAACCATTTTAGCACACACTTCAGATGTGATACAACAGTAGAAGACCAAAGACACAAAACTGAGCCTACATCCACTTTAATCAGAATAAATAGAAAAATCATTTTTTACAATGTTTTGGCTGTTTGTTCACACTGAGATGCCACTTTTTGTTCAGTGAAAATAGAGCTTTTTGAGTGAAGATGTGGAGGTTTTCGTTGGGAGTGACGAGGATAGTCAGGATTAGAAATGTGTTTATTAGAAGGACAGCGCATGTAGGACGTTTTGGAGACAAGGAAAGGGAGGCGAGATTGAGATGGTTTGGACATGTTCAGAGGAGGGGCTTGGGGTATATCGGTAGAAGAATACTGAGGATGGAGCCACCAGGAAGGAGAAAAAGAGGAAGACCAAGGTGGCGGTTTATGGATGTGGCGAAGGAAGACATGCAGGTAGTTGGGTTGCAAGAGGCAGATGTAGAGGACAGAGGGGTATGGAGATGGATGATCCGCTTTGGTGACCTAATGGGAGAAGTCGAAAGAAAAAGAAAATAGAGCTTTTTGAGAAAAAAAACTTACAAGTGTAGAAATTTGTGTTGTCATGTGCACTGAGAAAACTGAAATACAGCCACATGACCCATTCAGCTCAAAATGAACAATCTGGTGGACTGTTTCTAGTCTACATTTTCTACTGCAACAACAGCTCCACCTTTTATTATTGTATGTTAAATGCAAAGCAAATTTCAGGTAAGGGAAATTCCAAGCCAAGCATCTAGTATCTGTCCATTTAAAAACATTCTTGACATAGCAACTCTTCATTTAAAGAGACAGAAAGTAAATAAAAGCCTGAGGGTTGTGATGTAGACCAAGGCGTCTTGTGTTTTTATGCATGTGCAGTATAGTGATGTGAGTGATTTTGAAAAATCCTTGAAAAATGCCAGTGTAGACAGAATTAATTTTTAAGTGAAAACTTAGTTTTGATATGTATCCAGATTAATATGGATGTAGTCTAAGGCTGTAGAGGGCACAGACTTGAAATGTATTGAAATCCACCCGTGCCTACACTTGATTTAGTATCATTTAACTTGATACAGCAACACTGCAAACTCTAGAACATGTCATAAGCCACTAATTGCTGTAGTTCTTTTTGCCAGCTTGACTGGTAATTTCAGCTCTGACAAAGTCTGCATGCTCTGATATGAAGGATTACAGATTGTTGGCACCCTAGGCCCACTCCTTCAGTTTTGCTCCCTGCACTGTTATCTAAATGTCCCATGTTTTGTCTGTAGCCTAATCTGAACTCACAAAAAACATTCTAGCTACACATATGTTGCTTTTATTATGACTATATTATTATATATATTTTTTTCCTCTTACAATTCCCTAGCAATGAGACCTTGCAGGTGTGAGAGTCCAGTCTGGTCGCCAAGAATGCTTAGTGCTAAGATTGTGAATTATCACTAGCAAAACATCTGTATGCGTTTATCATGACTCTGTTGGCCACGGTCTGGTTCTGACCTTCTCATTCATGGAGCACTGACACCAGTAAGTCACTAATTCTTACTGACAGCTCTTAGTTTTGACAAAGAAAGGAAACACTCGATACTCATGCTAACCAGAACAACAGTAGGTACAAAGCTGGAAAAATCTGTACATGGTACTAATACTGGTTGCTATAGTAACTTGTATCAGTGGGTGACACATCTTGCATTATTTAGCTATTAAGTTATTAGGTTCAACATTATTGTCACTATAAGAGAACAAGTAAAGAGATGATTAAATGCAGTGGCCTCTGACTAGCAGTACAAATAGAAAATAAATTGTAATAGTAATGTCATGGTGCAATAGCGATGGAACAATGTACGGGTAAAAGAAACCAGTATGATGCATTTCATTAGTGTAAATTGCAAATAGGTTAAATCAAATAAATAAGAATTGTGGTGCAATCGGTTGAGCACAGTAGGATGCATGATATATGTTACAGCATATAAATACAGTAGATGCAGATGTGCAAATAACAATCTAATCAAATCAGGAATCACATCTGCTCTACTGTCTTCACTCCTATTTAATAGTTGTTGCACTAAGATGCTCATATTTGCATAAAGTTCAACTTTAACCTCAACTTTCTCACATCACTCTACACGCTGACGTCTAGACACCGATTATTGCTGTCGCTCGTGTCACCAGAAGTCGGCAGCTTGCATTGAAAATAAATAGCCTTCGGTCGCTTTGACGCTGTGAGTCACTGTATTTGCGAACGCCGCTATACACTTTAACCCAGAAAGGCATCTACATTCATGATTTCGAAGTGTCTCGAGTCCGTAATGCTCATGCCGTGTTTTCTCCAAATGTCAAAAATTATAATGATTATCTTTATTCCAGCCTGCCTGCATGGAACTCCTGGAAGAAAAGTAAACCTTGTCAGTATTAAATGCTGTTGGAATTTCTTTTTGTCCATTGCTAACAGATTTTCTGTAGACAATGTTTTTTTTCATTCCATTTGAAAATAGAAAATGAGATAAAAGCTCGAACAATCTTCAAACAAAACCAACTGCTACTCCGGTGAATGGGCCTCACCGTTGGCCTTTTCCACGACTCCTCTGTCATGCCTTATCTCGTCACTCCGTTGTTCGCTGCTACAATAGCAGACAAAGGGGTACCTCTGGTACCTTGTAACTCATTTAATCTTGGTGTCGACTGAGATTATGGAGCTAATAAAGCTCAGGGGCCACTCAGTTTCTCTGGGATTCAAAAAATTAGTTCCCCTGTTGAACAAAAGGTCCACGGTAGCCTGTTAAAGGGACATGACATGGTGTAGAAAGCTCTACAAAATTACCAGGTTCGCGCCGCAGGCTCACATGTCTCGTATGTGTCAAACCGCCGTAGTAACCGACATCGCTGCAATTTATTTTCCCATTAGTGAGGAAAAAAAGGGCGACTTTACAATTGGCTCCGTCATGAATGGCATCTGACGTGACGGTCGCACACACAAAGGAAGCGTAATTCCTTTAATTGAGTAGCCGGAGCTTTTATGTTATTGATAAGGCTCCATTGATTTTTGGGCACGTGTGTTTTAGGGCAGACTCTTGTTGGGTTATTGCAATTGCAATTCACTTTCAAACACTAATATCTTGGCAGATTCCTTTGCTAGAATGTGTTTACCAGGCTGTAGCCACATTGTGAGCTAGTAAAAGTGGCCCGTTAGTGGCCCGAGAGGCCTGCCTTTTTAACAGGTTATAAAAGAATTTAACAGCCACTGTTTTTATTAAACCATTGTTCTGGGCAGGGAGCTGAGCAGAGTGATGGATTCTTCTCTCACACTTCCCCTTCTCTTCGCCTTTTCTTTGGGTCACCGACTTTCCTTAAAAAATTCCAGTTGGATACGTGTTTCATTAGTGCTGGTTGAGTGGGTGTAGGCAATTACTCTTTAATGATGCACCTTAGATTGCCTGTGTGTGTGTGTGTGTGTGTGTGTGTGTGTGTGTGTGTGTGTGTGTGTGAATATATCTTCATTTGCTTTGTTGAACATTAATATACTGAGACTGCATAGAAAGTAATTCACTAAGTAAAAAAATAGTACACTTACTTACCACTTCACTCTTGTCAGTTGAGCGCATCGTTCGGGGGCTGTCCTGTAATTAAAGGCTTCTGGGAACATTGTGCAGAAACAATATCGGATGGCATTATACAGTATCATTATCTTTAAATGGTTCACTGTATTCTTTGTTTGTTGTCTATGGAACATGCGATAAATGCTTTATCCTCGTGTAATGAGAGATTGGATTTCTTATTCATGCTTGAGCATTGAGTAACAGAGGTACACTACATGCACAAAAGTATTGGGACATCTGACTTTTCCAGCCATATGTGGTTCTTGCAAAAAAACGTTACTATAAATAATGGCGGCACACAATTGTATAAGATGTCTATGGATGCGTTGGCATAAAATCTTCCTTTCACTTGACTTCAAACTGTTCCAGCATGTTCCAACTGTTCCAGCTGTTCCAACTGCTCCAGCTTCATAAAGATATGGTTTACATAGAGTGGAAGATCTTGAATACTCTAACCCAGACCATATTAAATATACTGACCAAAAATAACATTATGACGTTATAACATTATGACCGGTGAGTGAATAACACTGATTATCACTTCATCATGGCACCTGTTAGTGGGTGGGATATATATTAGACAGCAAGTGAACATTTTGTCCTTAAAGTTGATGAAGTGTTAGAAGCAGAAAAAATGGGCAAGCTCAAGTATTTGAGTGAGTTTGACAAGGGTCGAATTGTGATGGCTAGACGACTGGGTCATGGCATCTCCAAAACTGCAGCTCTTGTGGGATGTTTCCGGTCTGCAGTCCTCAGTATCTATTAAAAGTGGTCTTAGAAAGTAACAGTGATGACAGGGGGAAAGTGTTCATCTTTACTTTGTGCAGTGACTCAGCTTGTACACGGTCATCAGGCTGTTGTGTAAAGCGCAGCCTTGAAACCAGGAAGTGCGAAGCTGAGAGAGTAAGGGAAAGTGTGTTTGTGCATGTTTGTGTGTGTGTAACTATGTAGGCCATGGAAACTGACTGTGTGAAGCTCTGGTTTTCCCTTTCCATGGCATTTTTCCAGTGTAAATAATGGCCTTCTCACAGCTCATAATATGTGAGACTATGCTGAAATTACTACAACAAAATTCACATCCATCAGTGAAAAAAAAAAGAATAGGCCAAAAAAAAAAAAAAAAAAAAAAATGGATGCAACTATGGTGGTAAGGAAAGAATTCAGAGTGGATAAAGGTTAAGCTGTCACTAATTCTTAGATAAAGATGCCCTCCCTCTCTTCTCCTTAACCCACTGACACACACACAGACACACACACACACACACACACACAGCACACAAAGTGAGGAACTGCAGCGTTAGTTAATTGGATTAGGGTGCAGAGGGGGGCACAGTGTGTTATCTTTCTCTTTCCCTTTAAAGCAGGGCATCTTAGGGCTGTCAAACGACCATCTGGCATAGTTTTTATGGCGGATCCCAAACCAGTGGTGCTAGTTGGCCCTTGTAAGTGCCCATTTGCCCCGTTAAGCGACTTTATACCACAACACTGTTGCTATATATACATAAATTGATCAAAAAATGTAATTGTTGTTATGATTAAGTTTTCTGTGAGGGGACATTTATTTAACATACTTGGGAAGCGCCAATGCTTTGTAACAGTCTAAGATATCTGTAAAAGAGTCTTCTGGTTCGGAAGGCTTTTGCTTTGTGATTTCTAGATATCGTAACAGGCTGGATGGGTCTTATTATCTACAAGAAAAAAGAAAAACGAAAGAGAATAAAGGATTGACTATTTATAGGTTCATCAAAAGCAGGAACTAACAAAGAAGGTTCCATAGCAATAAATGTTAGCGTAAACACCGGGGGGAAAGGTTAATGCTACATTCACACATGAAGCAATTTAACAATCTCTGCACTATGAAATTAACCGGAGATGTTTCTACTACTGGTTGCTACAATATAATAACTTTTATAAGAGGGTGTCACAACTTTTTTTTTTTTCACTTTTGCCAACAAATCAGGAGACGGCGATCGGTATTTGCATAAAGGTTTTTTTTTTTTGCTCTATTTTTTTACTTTGTGATGTCACTGGACACACCTGAATCTATTCACTAATGCTCACTTTATTCACGTCACCAGAATTCTCCAGCGTTTTCTGAATTTGAATGGCCTCTGTTTGCTTTGTCAGTGTAAGTCACTTTTTAAACAGAGCTTAAGATATACATCAAACCAAACTAAATTTGGGATGTTATTGGAATATAAGGTTCCCTGGTGGTCTAGTGGTTAGGATGCGGCATTTTCACCGCTGCGGCCCGGGTTCGATCCCCGGTCAGGGAACCGACCCCAGCCATTAGGGTTGCACAAGCCTTAGTGCCGGTCCCAAGCCCGGATAAATGAGGGGGGTTGCGTTAGAAAGGGCATCCAGCGTAAAAACATGTGCCAAATCAAACATGCGGATGGTCCGCTGTGGCGACCCCTAATGGGAGAAGCTGAAATTTTTTTTATTTATTTTTTTTATTGGAATATAAGCAGTTTTGAGGTTTTTATATATATATATATATATATATATATATATATATATATATATATATATATATATATATATATTTTTTTTTTTTTTTTTTTTTAGATATTCTATAGTGCATTGCTATAGGATTGGGAACAAATGGGTTTCTTTTTTTTTTGCCTTTCTTGTACTTTTCTCAGATTCAGTTTATTTCCTTTCATCTGCGTATTTTTCTTCCTATTTCTCTCATTCTCTCTGGTTCGTTTGCTGTCTTCGTCTCTCAATTGGTCACAGACTTGCTGCCTTTCGAACACTCTAAAGGCGTTCTATGTCGCATACGCACTCAGCAATTTTGGCTTTAATATATTTGCTGCTAGCTCAGGAGTGTGGGAGGAAAATGGAATACGATTTACTGCATTTACAAGTGTGTGATCGCTGGAAATGAATCTCCTTACATGCATTTCCTCCCACGTACAGTGACAGGATACTTTACAGTGAAACATAATGCCAAGGGCTGCCAGTACCTATGGTGTGGCAGTGCATATTACTTTAATAATAAACTTCAATACTGTTTAACTGTGGATGATATGTAGATAATAATTGTGAGATATTTATTAGCATTTATGGATAATGTCTAAGCTGGAAGTCTATTTTGTATTGAATACTCAGAAGGCACAACCCAATATCTATTGACTCCAGAGGTCTACATAGGAGGAAAATGAGCTTTGATGGCACGTAGCTCCAAGGTAACAATGATGCCAAGCCCATAATGTGTTTAATGTGTTTATTGATGACTGAGGCATTATCTCAGAAGCACATTAGCTGCTTGTCTAGTAAGCTTTCATAGCGAAGCCTGGGATTTAAAGCAAACTCAAAAACTGATTTTCTCATGCTACATCAGTATTCTATACTCCGGGTCTCTGTATTTAACCACATTTACATCGACATTTATGTTTACATTTATCGATTTGATGAAGCTTTCTTCCAAAGTGAATTATGAGACAGAATTCAATCCAAACACTGAGCTGACAGCCATACGAGAATTGCAGCACAAATCTGGCATTTCCAATTTAAGCAGAAAATGTTCTGAACTCTGACCTTAGTTGTGAACTAGATCAGATTAAGGCTACATTTATTTGTTTTTTGGGTGGTTGGGTGGCTGGGAGTGGCTATATATATATAGTAGATAAATTAATGAATAGAATAAACAAATAAACAAATTCAATAAATGAATCATAAATAGAGTTCAACTAATATGGCCTGTATTAATACAGCTATTTATTGCTAATATTAAAACAAGAACAAAGAATCCTCTACTACACTGATAGGGAAGAAGTGGATCTACTTTACCTTTACTTCGAATTCCTGAAAGGGAAACAAAAACTTTTCACAGAGATACAGTATCTCCCAAAAAAAGGTCACGGCATACTACATTGCGATATCAATTCTAAACGGTCATGTGTACCAGCCCTAGGCAGTCATGTTCCTTTATTTTTTGTAAAGCTTTTTTTTTTTGCTGATTTTGGCAGCAAATAAATTCGAAAGCACAGATTATTGTTACATTTCAGACCAAAACACCAGCCCAGACTACATTCCAGGAGAGAGAGACTTTCCAAATCTAAATCTAGCATTGAATTCAAATTAATGCTTGCTAGTTGTTGGGACTATGATTATTAGTACAGCTGTGTTACTAGAAATAACATAAAATCAACTCACAGTTCTATGGCAGTGTTCAGTATTTTCATTTTGTGTTCAAAAGGCCCTGCGTGTTCACGTTGCCATGTGCGTCTATGCTTTAAATCATGTCCTGTCTACACTCTGTGTCTTGTTATTGGTTTTCTTATTGTTTCCACCGGTGTTGTGTTTATCCTTGTGTGGACATTGTGTACATTCAGATTCTAGTGTTTCCATCTTACAGTATTTCGTTCAGTAGCGTGTACCAAACCTTTTGTTTCATGTTTGGCGTGTGGGATTCTGCTTGGTGAATTTGTATTTGTCTGCTTGGGATATATAAATAGAACGAGTTCTACCTTCGTCCGTTTTATGGCATGTTTTCCAGTTTTGCTATGACAGGATTAAAGAAAAGGGGAAAAAGTAGAGGAAAGCATTATATGGGAAAGGTCTTCCTTTATCTATGATCCGGTGGGACCATTTGAAAAAATGCTGGTACGACCCAGCGTTGTGTTTACCTCAACTTTCATAAAGCCCCGGGGCAGGTGGAGACGAGGTGAGAACTGTATAGAAACACCTCCATTATCAGATTTCAGGCACAGCTGATCCACTGTGCAGCAGCAGATGAAGCGAAGATGGCGGAGCAATCCTTGGATGAGTTCTCTGTGAAAGAGGATTTAAAGAATCGTTGAACTCTAGGGCATTTTTTCTTTCTTTCTTTTTTTTATAAGAAAGATCACTTGGTGTGTGGGAGTGTTTTGAGCTTCCTTATCAATTGCAATGCTGTTATCTTCACCCACAGATTTCTGTTTCTTTTTCTGATGCACCGTAGACACTCGCACAGACATACACACATCATACTTGCTCTCCCACTTACTGTTAAATACACCATTACGCTGGGTCTTGACCTTCTGGGTCGGCTTACGATGATAGTGTTTCCTGTCCAGGTGCCTGCTCTAATGACACAGTGTATGGATAAAGACGATGTCATTGAACTGTCTTCTAGTTCCCGTAGTGCGAAATTGGGCTAAAGTGAGACATGTGCGTGTGAGTGTCTCAATGAAGCAGAAATAATGCAAGCGATGGCTGAGGTACTTTCGAAGCACTTTTCTTCACCAGGCTATCCTTTAAAAGAGATTTTTGCCATGATACTCAATAAAGATACAGTTCACATATACACCTTTAAAAATGTGCTGTAGTCTAGCATAGAGTGAGTGTATGAGTGTTTGTTTTGATATACCGGTTTTCCATTCAATGCTATACCTGCTTCTCGCCTTCAAATGCACCATGACCCTGACCAGGGATAAAGTGCTTATTAACGAGAAATAAATCAATGTTATTTTGTTTAATATGGGTACTGTGTTACTGAGGTGTTGGAGAGAAGAGTTTTCACTACCGAATAGGACAGTCAGACATAATGCAGTCTTAAGTCATTCGCTTACGGCTCACGGAACGTTTTGTGCACATAGCTGCCCACAAAGTTGAGAGTTTTGTCCAATCTGATTGGCTCCCTATACCCGTACAGTGTGCGCACGTACAGGTCAGGAAAACCTGAGACAGCAATACCAGTGACTTTTATTACTGATAATATCCCTACATCTTTATTTTTCTTGCATCATAGTTGAGATGAAAATACTGGGAAAAAAATACATTTCTGAATGTGGTTAAATATTTGCCTAAAAGCATAACATTAGGGTTTAAATCTGGTACAAAAAAGAGACAGTGAAGTGATGTATCCAGATAATATCACAGCGATCTGTGGCCAAGAGTCTGTTCATGCTCTCTGTGTGGAAGGCATTAGTCAGTCATGGAGTCTGTTAGCTGTTGTATGCAGAAGAGGGGAGATAGCCCTATTGTTTTATGTGTGTTCACTTCCCTGTAATGCAGCAAGAGGAACAGTCCTTCATAAATCTTGAGAGAAGCATTATATTAGCCCACTTAGTCGCAGGTTCATAGCTTTCTTATGATAGTAGAGATCGAATCACTAATTGACCAACCAATTAGTTGCTTACTAGTGTCTCGCTTTCTTCTTGTTTGGAGCAGATTTTAAATGTCTAATAAAACACTAATAGGATCATAATAGCTTATGAATTCTCTTTCCACAGCCTCAATTTTGTGGGTTTGCCCTGTGAATAATAGCATTACAGTCTTAGAGTACATTTTCCTTTTTAATCTCAGCACTATAGTTCTGAATGTGAATTCGTTCTTGTCCTGGCCTACAGTTAAACATTAAAAGATAATTAAGAGGCAATGAAAGGGAAATAAAAAACATTTTATTCTGGAAGTCAGGTGCACACTGCAGGCTGATCGTTCAGTTTCACTATAATTAGACCACATAAACACATTTCCCAAACTTAGGCATTGCCTCGGATGTTATTGCATTTACAGTTTCTTAAATAGTTTGACTTGACAATTAAAAACATATATATATATATATATATATATATATATATATATATATATATATATATATATATATGTGTGTGTGTGTGTGTGTGTGTGTAACAATGTTGTTTAAAAGGCTGAATATCTGCGGACTTTTATTTAATTTATTGTAATTTTTTGAGTCATGCACAACAGTTTCACTTATTTTGGTTCACGTCCTGATTGAGAACGAGAGCTCGTTAGTGTAACAAGGTAGTGGTGTGCAGAGTTGGATAATGGTGAGATGCTACAGGCATTATTGCAAACCCCTACAGTGCATTCTGAGTGCAGAATATGAAACATAGAGTACAGGATGATTTTATTTCAGCTCATTCTGGAAAAATCACACCCCTGGAGAAATCAGCTTGCGCTCAGAACAGAAGTGGAACACAGGGGAAAACACGTACACTTTAATTGTTTCGTTGTTGGGAACAAAGTATTAATATACACTTACGAGCTATGTTGTTATGAAAGAGGTCTGAGGAGAATAGGTAGACTGGTTCAAAAAACACTACAATCTGAGCAGAAAAGCATGTCAAAATGTACAGGCATTGCACCATTGAATTCTACTCATTTTATCCTAGAACAGGAATCTGAATATACACTGTACACAGACCCACGATCACTTAAAGTTTAAACAATTGCCTGGTCTGAATAATCTTGATATCGGCTGCAACATGCAGATGGCAAAGTTGGAATTTGGCATCGAAAACATGCCTTGTGTAAACAGTTCAGGCTTCTGGTGGTGCTGTGATGGTGTGGAGAACATTTTCTATGCACATACTGGACCGACTTGCCATGGAACAACTACCATTCTTCTTGCTGCTCCTGTTAGGGGTCACCAAAGCTGATCATTTGTCTCCATACTACTCTGTCTTCTATATCTGCCTCTTTTACACCAACTACCTGCATGTCTTCCTTCACCACATCCATAAACCTCCTCCTTGGTCTTCCTCCTTCCTGGTGGCTTCATCCTCAGCATTCTCCTACCGATATACCCTATGTCCCTCGTCTGCACATAACCAAACCATCTCAATCTCGCCTCCCTCACCTTGTCTCCAAAACGTCCTACATACGCAGCCCCTCAATAAACTCATTTCTAATCCTGTCCATCGTCGTCACTCCCAGCGAAAACCTCAACATCTTCAGCTCTGCTACCTCCAGCTCCACCTCCTGCCTTTTACTCAATGCCACTGTCTCTTAACCATACAACATCGCAGGTCTCACCACAATCCTATAAACTTTCTCTTTCACTCTTGCAGATACCCTTCTATCACATTCTGTTTTGCGATCCATATTGGACTAGATGTTTTACACTGGATGCACTTACTAACAGAACCCTCCCCATTTATTCAGGCTTGAGACCGGCACTAAGAGTGCACTGGCTTGTGCAACCCTAATGGCTGGGTTCATGGAATAACTACCATGGTATCTTAATAAAGTCAACAGTGAGTGTAATTGCAACTGTGATACAGCTATAAAAAAAACCCCCAAAACACTACAGTTTTAAATCTTTAATTGAAAAGAAAGTAAGCTTTTCTCCAGTAAGTTGCACAGTTTAATAGAAAATATTGATTATGCGTGAATTTCTTTACCAGATTCTTAAATCTATAAGCAAGCAAGTCCTTCGGAATAGCATCAGCCAAATCAATGTCACAGCATTAGCTCATTTCCTCATTGTGATAGTGATTTATCTGTAAGTGCTACAAAAATGCACTCGTTTTAATGAATTTTTAAAATATATTGAACGGTTGTTTAAGGCTCTTAGCTTCACTTACCATAAAATATGAATGATTTATTTATTGTGTGTGTGGGTGGGTGGGTGTGTGTGTGTGTGTGTGTGTATTCATTAACAACTTTGATTATGTATCTCCTGTCAGTAAACCCATCTGATTTGTGTATATTCTTCACCATTTTCTGTTTTTTCGGTGTGGGAAAGAAAGGCAGAACTACACCGTGCTCAGGAGAGTTATCATTAATTAGACAAAACACAGCACTGACTTGTAAACATCTAAACAAACAAAAAAAATCCTTGAAGCTTGTAGACATGATTCTGTTTCCAGGTGCTCTTTAGATGGGCGTTAATGAAGTAGAACATCCATATGTGTGTAAAAAAGGACCTCATGTGCTGAAGCCAATGGGCCGTAGGGTCTTTTGTAATGGGCTACGCCATGCAAGCTCCATATGGCTGTAACTGAGGACTGATAAACTTCATGGGAAACCAGCTTGCCTTTATTCTGAGCGGGAAATATGTACAATAAGAGAACTATTAGAGTTTTGGTTTTCTCGCCGATGTTCAAGACACTTCTTAACATTTCTAATGCAGGAAAGCGGCTGACAATATTTGGGAAATTGAAAGTTGTTTTAGTAAGTTTGAGATTTGTTTAAAAAATGGATTTGCTTTTTATTAATTTATTTATTAAATTAGTTTGTTTATCTATAGTGGATATTGTTTTCATTAGCTGAACATGACAAAAATACATTTCCGAACTGGAAAACAATAAAATGTGTACGTTTAAAAAGGATTCCTATGTGGTTTTAAGCATTAAATTGTCCCTAGGAGCTAGCAGACCTAGACAGAACTAGGAGACCTGTTTTGGCATGAAGCACCTGTGCACAAAGTGAGCTCCATCAAAAGATAATAAACATACAACAGTATGTTAAAACAGAAATTAGATCATTTCCTTATGAGTTATATTAGTCGCAAATATATATACCGATCAGATTCAACACGTCGTGATACGGAGAAGATGCAAGATAAGCAGTGATGATATGAAATAAATCAGTGTAGATCAATGAAAAAAAGTGCTGCTAGCGCTTACAACACCTCACATCATCCACGCTTTTATTTCTCTAGCATTTGACAGGAGGTAATAAACAGTGTGCCTACACGCATGTCAACTGGCAGGGGTTCATCTGAGTGATTATCTTCAAGAGAACAAGTATAATTAACAGGAGAAATCTCTCGCTCTCATTCTCTCATTCTTTCGCCACTCTCTCAGACACACACTCTTAATATGTAGTTACACTGGAATTTTCAGGTTAACCCAACCTACTCAGTTAGCTCCACCCATTTGGGGTGTATCAAGTTTACATTTACTTATATAGCATTTGACAGACAATTTTATCCAGAGCGACTTACAATTATCCCATTCCTACACCTGAGAAGTTAAGGGTTAATGGACTTGCTCAAGGGCCCAGCAGTGGCATCTCAGGGGTGGTGGGATTGGAATTCACAACCTTTTAATCAGAAGTCTAACATCTAAAATACTGAGCTACCCTTTCTACAAAGTTCGAATTGGTTTAATCTAATGGATTTTTTATGTTTTAGATTTATTAATGTAAATGGAAGTGAGTGTTATATATAATATATAATACCTGCTTACAGAAGAAACCACCCAAAGATTTTATGCCATTATTATTAAAACCCAGACAGAATTCTATTTATAAATGCCTCACTTTGCTGAAAGTCACTTGATAGGCTCTATTCTAAGATCTGAATAATTTTTATTCATTTTAAACCGAGGTTCTGAGTAATTTTAAGGGGCTTGATGAATAGAACCCTGGACCCTTTTTATAATCAAACGTGGGAGTAAAAATAATTAGAAGCATGGGATGTTGGAAAAGATTCTTTTGTGCGAGTGTGTGTGTGTGTGTGTGTGTGTGTGTGTGTGTGTGTGTGTGTGTGTGTGTGTGTGAGTGATTTATCCAAAGAAAGATTATGCTGTATTTACACATAAAGCACACAAAATCTTCTTGACCTATTTATTCTGTTGCTGCATGTTTTGTTATTGCTAGCTAATTGCAACTGGCAGTAAAACAGTCTCTTTTTAGAGTTATGATTTTCACTTAATCTAATATTTTCTTTCATTTAGTAGACATAAGTAATAGTAAAATAGTTGTAATAGTAGTAAAACTTTCAAGAGCCAAGGAGATGCATTATTATTATTAATATTATTATTATTATGCATCTCCTTGGCTTCTTGGTTCCAGATCAGTAGCAATCAAGGTAATTATACTGCCCGAGACAAAAAAAACTCCTCTGACATCTCAGTCCATCGGAAGTGTTTAATGATTTTAATCTTACTGCAGTTGTTCTAACGCTGATTAACTGGGAGTCCGAGCTAAATGGCACATCATAAAGTTTAATGACCTAGGTGCTATGTAGCTGTACGTGGCTGTCTCCGCAGAGGTTTAGTTGATGTTAAAATGGATGGAGTCAGCAGTGGTAGGACAGATAGAGTGGAGATACACATACAGTATCACACACACAACTCACACACCAACACCCAGGGAGGTTGTATTGGCCAAAAGATAGATGAATTCAGTGCAAGTGGATGGATGGAAGGAAGATACACATACATAAGGTCAGCTCAGGACATTTGGAGAAATTTCTCTTTGGGTAGGAGACTGGATAAATGGAGGGAAAACACACACACACACACACACACACACACACACACACACACACACACACACACACACACACATACCTACGAAAGGTCTGTGGAGACAATGCAGGGAATGAAGCCAATTGGATTGGATGGATGATCTCTCTCTCTCTCTCTCTCTCTCTCTCTCTCTCTCTCTCTCTCTCTCTCTTCATTGTCTTCGTGTAACTCTTTCTATATATATCTCACACACAAACTCTTTAATAGAAAAAAGATTACTGATCAAGCTAATATGCCTTAAGTTTTAAATATTTAAATTACACTTTAATACATGCTGCTGCTTGTAAGAATACACACTTCATTCTGTGGTCTCATGTGTGTGTGTTTGTGTGGATGTGAATCTCATCACAGTTGTGGTGAAAGAGGTGCTAATTTCTACAGCTTGCCTGCGCCACAGCACTTTAGTGTAGCTTTTAGTCGTTAACTGTGCTACAAGAAATCGACTTTTTACTTTTTTTCAAACCGCTCATTTACAATCTAAATCAGCTAACCATGAACGACTTTACCCAAATTAATTCATTCAACCACACTGCCTAATGAACTTAAGGTGAATTAAGCAGCATTAAGATGTGACGATATTATTCGAAGCCACTTCACTTAACATTTGCGGAGTAGCAGGTGGATATGCAGGTGAAAAAAGAAAACATTTTAAACGTATACACAGTATACATTATTGCAGATAATCATTTGATTGGCTCTTTCCTAGTTGCTTTTCTTTGTGGTTAGAAATGTTATGTATATACTGCCAGGATGGACATTGGTGGTAAATATCAAAATATTATACTGACCAATAATATTGGAATATATTGCAATATATACACCGTAATTTCCGGCCTATAAAGCGCACCCATATATAAGCCGCACCCACTGAATTTGACAAATATTTTTATTTTGAATATAAATAAGCCGCACCTGTCTATAAGCCTACACTAATGAACTTTACACAGGCTTTAACAAAAGACACGTTACACACGGTGTAACAGGTGAGATATGTTGCGCTTCCTTTAGGAGCATAGCGGTATTTTGGGAATAGCCTGGCACTGCATTTTTCCGGTATTACTGCGTGTGTTCAAGACGAGGATTATGTCCTTATTATTTTCTGATGCTGATTTCTAAGTTTCTTTGACTAACCCTTAACGCTGTTGCCAAGAAAAATAAAAAAGCATGAGTTTTGGAAACCTGTCTGTGCTTATATGATTTCTGTTGCAACTGGAGTTAGCGAGCTCTCCCTTCACCCAGACTCAACTCGTTACAATGGCTTGTATCTAAACAGTAGCCTACCAAGAAAGTCATTGTTCATGGTCTTCCTCCTTCCTTTTGCAACTATTTCTCTCGGGAGTTTATTTTTTGGCATCGTCGTGCATTTAAAAACAACGTTTTTTCTCCCGATGCCGTGCAGCTCATTGGTCTAATGTTATGTCGCTCAGTTTTTTGGCTTGAAGTTTGTGAAATCGAGGAAAAATTCATAATTTAGCCGCATCGTTGTTTAAGCCGCGAGTTCAAAGCGTAGGAAAAAAGTAGCGGCTTATGGCCCGAAAAATACGGTAATTGAAAAAGAACAGAACACACTCATAATGCATGCTGTAAAGAGTACAATTATCAACAACGGGAAGAAACACTAATGTACGTTATTTTCCAATAGGTATGAATCAGGTATGGACGCATATAATTCCTTTACATTTTTGAATGAATTATACTTTTTCACATGTTTCTAGTTATACTTAATGTTAGTTTCATTATAGCAGCTATAGAAGCCTCACCGCTGTTACCTCCCCAGTCTTTGTTTCACTCCGACTTGAAGTTAATTGACGCAAAACAGTGACAAAGTAAAACTATTATGAAGCTGACTTTGTACATAGGGACATTGTCATGCTGGAACAGGTTTCGGTTTCCTTGTATAGTTAACGTAGACATCTTATACATCTTATACAATTGTGTGCCTCCAAGTTTGTGGTAACAGTTTTGGAAAGAACCATTTATGGCTGAAAAACTCACGTGTCCCAATACACTCGTCCATATGGTGTACAAGATGTAGATATCTTTTTACCTGTTTGTAGTTATAATTCATTTCAGTTTTTCTTATTACTTGCATTATAGCCGCTACAGAAACCTCACTGTTGTTCCATTGCCAGTCTTTGTTTCTCTCCACCTTGAAGTGCTGACATTGGACTTTTCTTTCTAAATGTTTAATTAACAGTTCCTTACAGATTTCTCAATGATTAAGCCTCTGGGTTACTAATCAGAACAGTGGGGGTTCAAGACACAGGCACTTCCAAGCTGCTACAGGCCCTAAAACCTCTATGCACTCTGACCCCCCACCCGGCTTCCCAACAAGCTGGGATAAATAAAGAAAAGAATTTCACTGTGATGTAGTGTATATGTAACAAATAAAAGTTTCTTATTATTATTGAGCTAAGGAAATTTGGAACGTCCATCGTATATCAAGTGCCTAAGAATTAGCTGCTAAAGTAGACTGTATTAAAATTAACGGGCACTACTATCAGAGCCATGATTTTATAGAAAATGAAACAACTTGTGATGAATTCTTAAAGTCAACCTTGAGCACCACACTTCACTCAGCTCATATAGTATAACACTGTGTAACACTTGGTAGTGGAATAAAGACATTCGTACATAGAACTGAGGTCCTTTAATAGTGTGTGTGCACGTGTGTGTGTGTGTGTGTGTGTGTGTGTGTGTGTGTGTGTGTGTCCGAGCATGTTTTAAAAGAGAAAGATCACAAGATTTTTGAAAACTTAAGATCTTTATGGCTGTACAACAAGTAGAGAGTTGGTAATTTGATGTAACAGGACAAAATTCCTCTTCCTGTGGGAATGTGGTTGTGTGTGTGGTTGTGTGGTTGTGTGGTTGTGAGTGTGTGTGTGTGTGTGTGTGTGTGTGTGTGTGTGTGTGTGTGTGTGTGTGTGAGCCTGTGTGAGTGATCTTTATGCTTTAGCAAGTCCCAAAATCACCATCCTAACAAGTTGGAATGCCAAACTCTTTGTTAAGTGTTGTGTGTCAGAGAGAGAGATTGAGAAAGTGATAGAGATGCACCAATCTGGGCCATGAATATGAGAGCTGGACTGTGTCTAACAAGCTTTCGGACATTCCATCAGACAACAGGGAGTCTCAGAGCAGAGCGAGTATCATACACGGTTAAAGGATTACTATACTATCCGTTGCTCTCCTATGAAAATATATATGAGATATATATAGGGAAGATATATATGAGAGACGACTCTAAAACTCCAGACATTTTTCTTCACAGCGGAGAGCAAGAAGAGGCCTGTCATGGCATTGCACTCTGATCCTTAGCATTCAGAGACGTGCTTCTCGCTGATTGACTCGATCGCACCTCGGCACATGCTTCTCCTGAGAGCTACAGTGATAATGCGCCTTTTATTGAAATCCGGCTCCAGTCAATTCGAGCTTATTAAAGGCCGCGCTTGGCTTTGGAGAACAGATGACAGATCCGCTCGCATGAGCTCAGATATGAAATTACTCAACGTATGTGTGTGTTTGTGTGTGTGTGAGAGAGAAAGAGAAATGAGAGCTTAAAAGAGATGAGTATTCTGCACTCCTGATGTGTGTATGCCAGGTAATATGTTCTTGAAACTATTCTACATCTCTGATGTCTTCGATAAAACTGTGAGACTCAGCATGGTCCATTTGTTACTGCCATAACTACTATATATATATATATATAATGTACAACATGCAGCTTTTTGTTTTTTTCTTTTCTCCTAGGCCTGTGCTGGCAGGTTTAATAAATCACTCTCACTCTTGTCTAGGTGTTTCATTCAAGAATCCTTGGACTATTGTGAAGTAGATCAGGAAGGGTTGTGCAGGAATGATGGGCTGTGATTTCAACTGAATTGATGACTCTGATAGTGGGGTAGTCAGGGACACTATAAATTACTTACTAGCGCAAAACGATTTAAGGCTATGTGACGCATAAAGAAATACTATGATTCCAGTGATTAATAAAAGGGAACTCCAGTGAAAATACGCCAACTGCTAATTCTGCATCATTTGCATCATGTAGAATTTATGGACATTAATAGGATTACAGAATGTTATGTATAAATGTAAGCTACTCAGTGAAGACAGATCAGTTTGGGTTTACAACATGACTGCTTGTTCATGTGGTGTAAGCACAGATGAAAGGTGCAACGTGAAATGGTTGTCCCTTTTTAATAATTTACTATTACTGGTTTATTTTAAGCTTAAACCTAGTTTTAAGTGCTTAATTTTACCCAACCATCTGTCATGATAGTGTCAAAGGAGCACTGAACTATGGAAGGTACTTGGAGGTGTTTCAGCATGACAATGTCTCTGTGCACAATGCGAAGATATGGCTTACATGGGTTAGAGTTAAAGATCTTGAGTGGCCTGCTATAGACATCTTACCTTAAACCTATTGAAGTTTATTTGGGTAAAATTGGAACACTGATTGCACCCCAGGCTTCCTGAACCCACATCAGTACCTGACTTTACATTACTAATGCCCTTGTGCCTATGTTTGTGGATATTGCTGGAAGCTGTAAATTTCTATCTATCTATCTATCTATCTATCTATCTATCTATCTATCTATCTATCTATCTATCTATCTATCTATCTATCTATCTATCTATCTATCTATCTATCTATCTATCTACCGATCGATCGATCGATCGATCGGTCACCTTGTCATAAGTATGGTATGTGATTTTTGAGCATTGCAATCCACATTTAGTCCCAAATTGCTCTTATAATTTCCTCCACTCTTCTGGGAAACTGTTCCACTAGATTTTGGAGTGTGTTTATGGATATTTGTGTTCATCAGCTACAAGGGTGTTATGAAAGGCAGGTACTGATGTAGAGGAGGAGTCCTGGGGTGCAGTCAGTGTTCCAATTCATTCCAAAGGTGTTCAGTAGGGATGAGATCAGAGCTCTATAGCAGGCCACTCAAGATCTTCCTCTTCAAAGCATATAAACTAGATCTTCGAGGAGCTCACTTTGTGCACAGTGGCATTGCCATGCTGGAACAGGTTTGGGTTTCCAAGTTCAAGTAAATGCAACATTTTATTACAGCGCATTTATAGACGTCCTGTACAATTGAGCGCCTCCAGCTTTGTGGTAACAGTTTGGAAAAGAACCACATATAGCAGGAAAGGTCTGGTGATTCCAATACTTTTGGAAATATAGTGTAGGTAGTGTATGTCTGAATGAGCACAAATCTCTATTAGCAAACATCAAAATCTAGTTGAACATCCTCCTAGATGATTGGAGATTATTATAACAACAAATAGAGACCTAAAATGCACAAAGAATCTTATAGTCAGGTGTCCATAAACCTTTGTATATACAATTCTAGTTGTTCAGCAAATTACTGTGAAGCTGCAGTTCCTGTCTTTGTCATGTGTCAATGTGTTTTTCAAAAATGCACTTACATGAGAGGAAGCAGATTTTAAATCTGAGTGACACTAGATTATAAATCCTTAGTTTAGCAGCTGTATACTGTAAAGCGAAACAGTACTAATAGTGTTAAAAATGTTTGTGAGCACATTGTGAATAACACTGGGTACACATTGTGAGTAACGATCATAGGATGAGCACTTTCTTACTGCAGCAGTTCTTATATACTGCTAACTTGACATTTTTCAGGTAAGATTATCCACTAACGCACTGAAGCAAGTTCTTTTTATTTTTTTTTTATTTTTAGGAAAATCTAATCTTACCAGTGTCTACTGTATGTTTGACCATCCAGAGCATTCACACAGGAATTCTGTGAAAGTATGTGGCAACTCATATCTGCTCGAAAAAGCTGCCTTCAGCTGAATCATTTACATAAATGCTTGTGACTGAGTAAGCCATAACACAGGATCTGCTAAATACAGTCAGTTTTATATTCTTACATATAGCTCAGGTCTAGCGTGTTCTGTGTGTAGTCAGCTTGATCCACTGATGTCTAGATCAACATACAGTAGGGCCAGAAGTTTGTGGACACCAGACTATACGGTTTGTACGTGCATTTCGAACGTCCCTTGCTTTTACATTATGTTCCACTTGATTATAAGATGTTGTACTTGATTTTGGTGTGTGGGTCATGCAAATTTGAGCCTCCTAGTTCAAGTGAAGAAAATATGTCATGCTGCATTATCTAAAAACATCTTATGCAAGATGCTAACGTTTGGGTTGAACCGCATATGTTTGAAAGAGTCAAAACTATGTAGTCTCTATATAGTCCATATATATATTTATATATTTTTTGCTCTTTCTCAGTGTTTTTATTTTCTTAATAATATTTAAATCACCTTATCTCCCTTTAATCACCAAACCAGAGTATGTCTTACTGGTACTTTACCCATCTTACATACATTCTGGTGATACACTGATGAAAACAGCATCCCCCACAATATCCTGTTACAGTGATTTGACGAATCATCTGTGCCACGCGTTGATGATGTCATCAGCCTGAACCTAATAGTACTGCATACTGATAGTAGTGCATCACTCACATGCATGTTTGTGTGCAATCGAATTCTTCTCAGATTTTGGTATAATGAGCAGCTCAGGGTGATGACAAAGGCCCATTTGATATTCTTTGACGAGAGGATAGCAGGGCTGTGATGATTGCACCCAGGTAAAAAAGTAGTGGCTTTTAAGTGCTTAGCTGTTATCTAAAGAACATGATGTGAGTGCGCGCACGCGCACGCACACACACACACACACACACACACACACACACACACACACACACACACACACACACACACACAGAGTGGCAGGATTTTCATTATATTTTCCCTTGTGCACCCTTTCACATGGTTGCCTGAGGTATATTATGTTTCTCACTTTTTTCCTCAATCACACACACACACACACACACACACACACACACACACACACACACACACACTTATAGATCATCCTGTTTCATTTGAGATTAGACCAAAACTTTTTAAAAGCACACACAATATTAAAGTTCTTCTTAATGATTTGGATCCAGATGAAATATTTAATTGTGTCTAATTGCTCTTAGCATTTAGCTAAACCTGTACCTGTGCATAGGCTGCTGAAGTACACACCTCATGTACACACACTGCACCAGTGTAAATTACTCTCTAATAATGTGTCTTATGGATTTCCTTTAGCGTAAACAGCTACTCATGGGTTTTAAGCGCTGATCGGATTCCTGATTGCACATTGCACAAGTGCTATGCACAAGGGATGAGTTATGGGTTTTAACGCCGGGTTTCCTTCCACGCTTCCAGTTATGTGGCATTAGGTTTATTCTCCGCTATTCTACAAAGTGTGTGTGTGGAGAAAAGTCTGTATTGCAGAGACGTACTTACAATCAAAAAAGTAAATCGTTTTTTTTCCTAAAATTCATTTATATAATTTCTTTTGATTATTATAGGCAGATCCTTTTGTTTTAAAATGCAAAATCATAGATTTTGTTCAGTAAGAACTTATGTCAGAAATGCACTAGATATCAAGAATCTTTGGGAGCAAAGAATAGACCTGGTCTATGGGTGGGAGGCAAAGCATGCTCTCTCTGCCCTGTAAATTGCAGGTCTTTGCGCTCACTTATGAAAAATTGGGCAGGTAGTGCTTTTTTTCTGAGTATGTTATTCTTCCCTGTGATGCAGAATGAGCAGTTGGTGGAAGAAGATGCAATTGGCTGGCTTCACATGTCGCAGAGTTAGCTTTCACTCTCCTCACTCTGTAACTGTCCTCTGATAGGTGTGAGCTGGCTTGTAATTGGCATGGGGACCAAATTGGGAAGTTGTTTGTGGTGTCTCCTGAGCTCTATAGATGAGAGGAAACTAAATATATCAATTACTATTTGATAACCAAAAAATACTGTAAAAAACATGTAAACTTTTAAGCCTAGATGGATCCCCTGTAAGGTGTGGCTTTAGAATACTATATACTTCATTGCAGAAAATGTATCAATGAACAGTGCATTGCTCAAGAATCCACCCTTTAATTGGATCATGCTGCATCCTCATTGGTTCATTCCTCAACAAGGAATTCGAGGGAATCCAACAATTCATTAGCAGTTCATGTTTTAATAGGCGCACGAGGGACCAATCAGCATGTAGACGGTCAACATGCACACACAAACGCACATACAAAGACATAGACAGACACACACACACAATCCCTCATGAGCACATGATCGGCCACTCCTACGTCTGCTGAGATTCGACATGTATAACTATAACTAGACTTCCCCTTTAGACTTATACCCCTGTGTGTGCAGACACACACCACATGCAGATAATGTACATAATGAATAGGAATACATATTCAGGAGGGAATTAAGATGAATTGTTGTGAATCAAACCAACAGACTGGGAATAAAGTAGACCAGCCATTTTACATATTCCTCTACTACATCATACTAAGAATGCCAGCTACAACTACATCTTAAACATTGGAATGTAGTATATGAGTCAAAGATGTTTACTGAGACTGAGTTAAGAGCTAGTAGATTATATGTGCACTTTTGGTATTTGGCAGATTCCCTTATTCAGACTGACTTCCATAAGCAGTTTTGTGTCTATAAGGTGTAAAATAACAATTCAAAGGTGTTCCATAGGTTTGAGATCAAAGCTCTATAGCAGGCCACTGCTACAATCCAATCCATGTAAACCATATGTACATAAAGTTGGCTTTGTGCACAAGGCATTGTCTTGCTGGAACGTATTTGGTCTCGTATTTGAAAGACATTCCTATACAATTGTGTGCCTCTTACTGTGTAGAAAGAGATTGGAAAGAACGTCTCTAGGTTACATATGTAACCCTGGTTCCCTGAGGGAACGAGACGCAGTTTGAGTTCCTGAAAGGAAACCATATATGCTTGGAATAGTTAGGTGTCCAATACTTGATATTCTCATGAGTGTTTATGCAGGTGAAACTAGGAATAATTGTCAAATTCAAAGTTTTAGCTCTTTGCAGCAGAACATGCCCACAACAGTATACTGCCACCACAATGCTTCACGTTCGGAATGGTGTTCTTTGGATTAAACATCTAATCCATGTGGTCAAGCTTTAATTTTTGATGTATTTCAATAGACAAGACTTTTCCGAACAAAAACCCTGCTAATCACTTTTTACATTATTTCCTGGAATCAGATGTATTACTGTAGTTTTATTGGTGTAATTAAAATGTTATAGTGAATTCAAATCACAAATAAATCAAACATGTCTCAAATTGCTGTGGAGGTAGAAATAAATGGAATGAGGTACGATAACATGAAATAAGTGACCTAAGATCTTTTATTTTTATGTGTATATAAACTCAGTTGTAAAAGCTGAACTGATTTATATCACAGATAGCAAAAGTGTGTGTGTGGGCGCGTGCGTGTGTGTGTGTGTGTGTGTGTGTGTGTGTGTGTGTGTGGTGGAAGGGTATTTGAACCACATAAACTCAAACCCAATCACTGATTTTCACATCTGCTTCATAGTCCACTTTGTAAATTACACTGCCTCACACTATTCTCTTTCACAGTAGAGGAGATATGAACATCAGCGATTGGGGCCTTGATTTACACAGTTCAAACACACACACACACACACACATACACTCACACTTGCCTCACTCACACCTTATTGTACACCCCTTTAACACTGTCATTCTGCCCCCCATTATACCCCCACTCTGTAAATGTGTGTGTGTGTGTGTGTGTGTGTGTGTGTGTGTGTGTGTGTGTGTATGTGTGCATGTGTGAAGTGTATGGATGTCTGGCAATGAATTAAAGATGACACTCGTGTTCCTAAAGATCACTCTGCACCCTAATGCAATGTTAATGCATGCAAATCGCCTCCATCATCTCCTAGCAGTGACACACTCTGTGTGTATATGTGTGTGTGTGTGTGTGTGTCCCTGTCTGTCTCCCGGGCTCCAGGGAGACTCTCTGAGGGTACTTTGGCATTCTGCACCTGTGGGGAGGGAACTGATTGCATGTGTGTAAGCGTGTGTATCGCAGTAGCTCATCAGTGGTTTGGGTGTAGAATGTGTGTTGGACAAGATTTGAGGTTTCCCAAGTCACAAATCAGCTCTGCTGGCAACCAGTTCATCTACACAGCACACACACACACACACACACACACACACACACACACACACACACACACACACACACACACAAACATACACATGCACACACAGGCACGTAAATTAAAGTGTTTATAAAAAAACGAATATAAGTGTTTATGAAATTGGATTTCTGGAATGAGATTACATTATTTTAGGCTGGAAAAAAAAGTTACATTATTCTCTTTTTATTACTGAACCAGTAATAATGAAGTTTAGACTAAGAGAAATGTACTTCCTATTTTATTTTACTTTGTGGTAACAGATTGGGGAAAAACCACATGGCTGGAAATATCAGATGGCCCAATACTTTTGTCCATATAGTGTACTTCTTAACAGCAAACGGTCAGTCAATCCAGACTCTCACTGGTGCAGCCAAGAAATTCAGGGAGAATTGAGAAAATATACTAAATAATAAGTTATTTGCAGAAATAAACTGATAATCGTGATGCATGTTTGCACTTTGGGATTATGGCATGAATATATTATTTTAACGGTTAAGGTATGATCTTAGCCATATTCATAGTGTTGCTGCAAAATACCTGAAAGTTTCACTGAAAAATAATTTGACTGTTACAACTGGAGTAGTTCAGTGGTTAAGGCATTGGGTTACTGATTGAAAAATTGGGATTCAAGCTTTAGTATATTGCCAAGCTGCCACTCATGGGCTCTCAATCATAGTTTCCTAACATCGCCGGAATATACGATGAAAGAATTTCAATGTGCTGTAATGTACATGTGAGAAATAATAAGCCTCTTTACCCTTTATACCTCCAGCACTTTACTTTGCTTCATCGCAATATCACTGTGCCGGGAGTCTAGTTTTCAAACAGAAACAGGGAATAAGCATTCAAACCCATAATCCGGTTTCATACTCTAGCAGCTGGTAGCCAATAAAATATGATTAAACACATTTTCCACGCACTCATTTGACATTATGTGGTTTGTTTTGGAATCGTAATTATATGAACATACATTACATTGAATTGCACCAAAATAAAATTATTTTTACCTTTTATGGTGATGAATTATTTATTACCTTATACAGTATGTGTGTTATGTTCACCATCCACACAAAAGCATTCAGAAGTGGAAAAAAAATTCCAATTCGGGGCAAATTCAAACCTGCAATCCACTTCTCCATCTACACCATGAGAATATTTTCCAAAGAGCGATGGAAAATGATTGATGTCACTTGTAAATAATGTATTCCTGAATAACAAGCATGGACTTATTACTTTTTGATAAATGGTGAAATAAAGCCTCATTGGGTATTGGACAGACGGGGCATAAATGAATCATCTAGAAATGTCAGTGTCGAACTCCGGATGGTTTATTTGGGCTAACTTGGTTGTTATTCTACTGTAATATAAATTTCTGTTTAATGTTCTGTCTGCTGTTGTATTTATTATCTGTATCTGCCAAACCAGGGAGAAGCAAGATTTTTTTTTGTAGCCTGTTTGTGAGTCATACTTGCATTCTTGCCTATTTTTTGCACAACTCACTCTCTGACAACACACTCACTTTTTTTTTTACTTCTATATTGATTTGCCTGGTCCATATAAACTTGCAATGCCAGCCTTCCCTGTCTGGGACATCCCTTCTATTCTTAGGAAGGCCAAGCATCAGCTTTATGGCCTCTCTCTCTCTCTCTCTCTCTCTCTCTCTCTCTCTCTCACACACACACACACACACACACACACACACACACACACAAAACCCACGTCAGAATTAATTCTCACCCTGTCAGTATAAGGAGTAGGTGTGAACGGAGGTGATAAGTGTGAGCGTGTGAATGTGTGTGAGTGCGCGTGTGTGTCTGAAAGCTATGGAAAATATAAAGACAATGCCCTTAAACTGCACTCTGTCCATAATATGAAATATCATATATATCAGTGTATGTGGAATGAATTTCCCCAGACTTTATATCTCGCACCATGTTACATCATTCTTGTGTCTTGTCTGCACATCGTTTTCCTCATCTTCTTTCGGTGGCTAAATGAGTTCCCTCAGAGTTTTCCGATTTCCACTCCCATAAACATGCTAGTCAATTTCTTGGCTTTGATAGAAGGTGTCTGATGAATAAGTGTGTGCATGGTACCTTGTGGTGGAATGGACTAGGATCTATCCTGATTGGATTCTCACCTTGTGCCTGGTGTTCCTGGGATTGGCTTAATGACCTTCACCACAATATGCAGTAGAGGTTACTAAAAATAAGAAAGCAAAAGTAAACAAGGTGGTTACTGTTCCATTAGAACACATTTCATAACAAGAAATATCCAGCAGCTAAATATTTGTATTAGATATTTGATAAGAAATGGAAAACACAGAGGTAGTGATATTCTTGGTGTGCTTTGTATATATAAGCTTGATGTGATATTCAGTAGCATAGAAGGCTTACTTCAAAATACGATTCAGAATAGAATTTTTATTGTCCAATGGCTGTGTTACGCACAATGTTGTTTGAATAGTGATCACCGCTGGCTATCTGATGCACCATGCCACCTAATTCTGTGTTGTATAGATGCATTGCAGTCTGGATTTCTGAATTCAGCATTCAACATCTTTAATGTAAAAAAAAAGAAAAGAAAAAAGCAATCATGTATAAATACAAATACAAAAAAATTGCTTTAAAACAAAGTTACAAGAATCAATTTAATATAAAACAATGGAAAATGAAGAGCAAAAGGACATTTTTTATTTTTCTAAATTAGAAGTGAAACCTGACTATTATTCTTTATGGTATGCTTATTGTAAAAAAAAATGTTGTCCATTGGATTTCATTGTGACTACGCTAGCCAATGCCCCAGTGTGAGGTCAGCGTGACTCTAATCAAGCACTTCCCAATTCTTACAGGGATAAGAGAAATACGCCAACAAATAATGACTAAGTATGTAAACAATTTTACACCACAAACAAATATAATGTGGGTGGACTTTGTTTCTGTTGTCATATATGATTCTCTATAGCAGAGGTCCCTAACCACTCACTTGCAACTCAGTACCAGGCTGTGGAAGAGTAGGTTACTGGGGTTGCAAGGACGTCCTGGGGAAAGTGTCCAAAAATATGACACTGTATTATTCATTGTGCCCTTTAGGAGCTACAATGTATGTATCCGTTCCTAATGTATGCAAATTATACAAATATATTGTTCTATAGGCATGGAACTATTAATAAAATATATACCTGTGATTGACCTTTTGGTCTGATGCAATAGAAAAGCAATCCGTTCGACACATTTGGACCAATCAGAATCCAGAAATAAGCAGTAGAATATATGTGTGGCATTTGTGCTGTATTTAATATGAATAAAGTAGTGAAATGAGATGAAGCAAATCCATTTTGACAGTCTTTATATATTCTACATGGGTATGTTCAGCATTCTTGTTGACAATTGTCTTCTGAATGATAAACAAACATCAGTGATATTGTATGTGTTATAATTTTGATAAGAGCGCTAGCTTTATTGGCTTTACATTGTTTGTGTATTTGTTGCTATTTTATATTCGCTTAGGGAATACTGCAGCAAAAAACAGGCATGCCAATCAAATGAAACAAACTGAATTAAATTGGATTGAGTGTGTGTGTGTGTGTGTGTGTGTGTGTGTGTGTGTGTGTGTGTGTGTGTGTGTGTGAGAGAGAGAGAGAGAGAGAGAGAGAGAGAGAGAGAGTGTGTGTGAGAGAGAGAGACAGGGAGGAGAAAAAAGAAAGGAAGGAGAAAATCCATTCTGTTATTTTGTGCAGAGCTTAATATAGCTTGTCTTAGAAAGCTTATCACTGAGGAGTGTGTGTGGGTGTGTAAAGTGCTCTTTCCCATCATCGTGTATGTTAAATTTCAGTCATGATGTGTCGCATGGAGTATTGGCTGGACTGCTGCCACTTTGTACATAATGTGTATATGTGTATGTGTGCAGACTTGTAATTGTGTGAAGAGGACCACTGTATCGATCATAGCTGAGGCCACATCAATGTTTAATGCGCTTCTTCTGTACAGAAACGACCAACCATCAAATATCGATTCATCATGTCCCAGCTTTGTTTATGGCCTTTTGTAAATGAGAGAGAGAGCGTGCACGAGAGAGCGAGAGAGAGAGAGAGAGACAGACAGAGAGGCCCTTTGGTGTCACAGGTCATTGGATGACTGATGTTGTTGCAGTGTTGAAGGTTTTATTGGCGATGCCATGGGGCCTGTTGATCTCTTGAACCTCGGAAGATGAACAATCTTATTTGCACATCTGTATTTAACCTGCATGTTCTTCACAGGTCAAAACAACCCACTGGATTTTTTTTTCCAAAACTAAATATACATATATTTATCATATTCTTCAAAGATAAAGGCTATTTTTTTTCCAAAAAAATACAATATTTTAATTTAGATTTCTGTTGATCATTTCCATTGATTTTCTATCATTCTAATGCAAGTTAAATTCTAATTCCATGTTTATCATCAGCACAATATAAGTAGACAGAAGGAAGCAATCTGAAATGAAAGCAGTGTGAGAAAAGCTTATAAAGACTGATATCTGATCCAGGCTAATGATGATTAAAATAAAGATTTGCATGTAGTTCCATTTTCTCACGCTCAGACAGTACGAGAACCCGCATGTCTAAGAGCAAATCCGAACACTAAAGCTTGCATTCCAAAGAAGTTATTTAAGGTGTTATGTCTGTCTAGGGCTGTAATGATTCCTCAAGTAACTCGAGTAATTCGATTAAAACAGTTCACAAATAAACAAATCAATTTGCCTCGATGCTTCGTTCAATCCATTTAATTAAACACAGAGCATTGTGTTTTCCCCCGACCATTATTACTGACATACCACACGCTAAACCCTGGAGTGCTCTGTACAGGTAAGACAGAAGGTGCTGCAGAATGTAAAAAATGGCAGAATGGGGAGAAAAGAGTGAGGGGTGAGGAGAAGATTCAGGCCAAAGAAAACAACAGAACGTTTCCAAAGTTTGGAAGTCAGAAAAGTCAGCAATAAAATTTACATTTTCTAAAATGAAAAACAAATTATTTGTTCATTTTAAGAGACCTGTCTTATTTTCTCTTTTATTTAGTATTGTTCTTTAAAAAATAAAAAGTGCTTGTCATCCGATTACTCGATTAATCGATGGAATAATCGTCAGAATACTCGATTACTAAAATAATCTATAGCAGACGCCCAATGTCTGTCTTCACTTTCCCCCTCCCAGACTTACCATGTACATGTGTAATATAAAATAAATGTAATCAATATATACTGTATACTGTTTATATACTGTATGGGAAAAAAAATGTTTAAATGGGTCTTGTTTTTTGTAATCATAATGCAAGAGTGAGCATAATGTTAAAGATCATAGCTTTAGTTTGGTGTAGCTAAGCTGCGTAATACAAAATGGATTTAATACAAATACAGTGTTTAAACCTAAAACTATAATTATCAAGGCTGGATAAAATGCTTTCCCAACAGGTACATTACATTTCAGTGTTTTCCTTCACAGTTAGCTGGCAGTTACATGACTCATTCAAATACCAGACTTTTCTGGATATGTTCCAGTTTGTTTCAATGTTTCCTATATGCTGGTTTTTACTATACGTACAGTACAACATCAGGGCTTTAATAGATGATAAAGAATCGAATTAGGAATATGAAGGGACGTGGAAACGTTGGCAAAAATACAGAAAATACAGAACAGTGTAGCACAACAAACTCACATTTCAAGATTCCAATAAGAATATGGATGCTAGTCAGACTGAGGTGTTAGCTAAACACAATGCTTCATCACCAGAGACATCAGCGGGAAACAACGATTTCAATTTGCCGGTCGCTTCAATGCTCTTATTTTTCATAGACTGTATTACATACAAAATATTTGTTATACTTTTGGATTAAATGTTTTTCTAGTTCATTGGACCAGACACTGGTGTATTAGCTAAGGCATGTTTGGTGGACTGACTAATGCCTTAATAATTTGCCCAACACAGATATATTCTAATAAACCATAAAAAGTATGGAATTAATTAAATTAATCTCTAACATTCGCTCCATCACAACACCGATGGACCTACAGACTATTCTTACTAATTCTTGCCAATTTTTTGATTTGAAGGAATATTGCTTATTGTTATGCTCTCACCGCTGCGGCCCGGGTTCGATCCCCGGTCAGGGAATCCAACCCCAGCCACTCTTAGTGCCGGTCCCAAGCCCGGATAAATGGGGAGGGTTGCGTTAGGAAGGGCATCCAGCGTAAAACGTGCCAAATCAAACATGCGGATGATCCGCTGTGGCGACCCCTGATGGGAGAAGCCAAAAGAAAGAGATTGCTCATTGTTATGCACCTCTCACTGAATGGTAAAAATTAGAGAGAATTTTTTACGGTATGTTTTTACCGTTAATACGAAGATGAGTAAAATGAGGACAGGCCTCACAACTATGCTTTTAACATCAAGTGGGAGGGAGGGACTGCGTGTGGAAGGTGAGGAAAAGAACGGATGTAGATTGAGAATGCAAGGCCGCCATGTGTAAATGAGAGAGAGTGTGATTTCTGAACAGGCTGTGACTCAACTGCAGTTGGGAGTCATTAATTTAGATAGTGTGCCCTTGTCGACTCGCACTCCCCACTTCCCCCTAGGGGAATCCATATCAGCATCTTAAAGCCTGCTCCAATACTTCATTACTGAGTGTGCTTGCTTAGAGCAGCCCTTTTTAGGTTGAGGTCTGTTCGGGTCTTTAGAATGAACGATTTTAAAGGAACATACATACAGCCAACCCTCCATATTCATGGGTTTAACATTCATGTATTTGATAACTTGTGAGTTTGATGTCAATTTTTACATGGGCTTTACAAAGTTTGAATATGACACTTTTCTATTAATGCTATTTCCCCTGTATTTATCTCTCGGTTGATACTTTTTAACTATTTTGTATTTTATATCCTATGTTGAATTACTATGGGTTTTTTTTGTTTTCTTATATGGAGCCTAGAAATCTTTGTGTTTTATCAAGGGTTTAATTGTACAGTACTTTTTCATAGCATACCATATTTGTTTTCTTAACAATACAAACAATATATAGCTAGCTATAAAGTAACTTTTTCCATGTGTTATTGTAATAACTGGATGAACGTAGGGCCTTTAAATTTACATTAGACCATCTAACATTATATTTTCCTGCTAATACGTTTCAAGCAATGGTCCTCTCATGTAACCCTCCAGACAGAGGTAGACGTCTTTAAAAAAAAAGGATCAGACTGAGGCTTTGCATGTTATACAACATTTTACTGATGAACTTTCCATCATCGAAACAATCGAACTAGACAGGAAGAGCTGGGGTGAGAAATGCTTAAACAGATATCTAATACAGCATAATGATGGTTATACCTTAAGAATAGAGATTTGCATGTAGTTCCATTTTCTCACGCTTAGACAGAACGAGACGGCGAATGTCCAAGTTAAGATCTGAACACTTGAGCTTGTATTCCATAGAAGTAATTTAACGTGTTACGTCTGTCCTATTTTTTCTCCTCCCAGACCTACCCTGTGCATGTCTAACAATATATGAATGTAATCAAGCACCTTGACAGTTCAAATGAGACGCAGTCTTGCGTCAGTCTAATAAAAACCTTTAGAAAATGCCTTTTGTAATGCAAAGCATGACGCCAAGTGTAGGACAATATAAAGGCAGAGTTACCCTATGTTCTTCAGACAGCTTGTCCTGAAGTATTTAGTTTCTGCTTAGGGATGACACTGGAGACTCATTCTGTTTCATAATGGCACCTTTACAGACATCTTACCTTTTCGACGATTACAGTTTTTCATTGTTAAATAACATTCATACAAGCGCCTGTGACTGAGCGCATTAATATTAACCTGCGATCCGAATTATAGCTGCCACTATTGCCACATCAACTGTAGTAGAAAATGAATCACCATATTCATGACTATTAGATTTAACAATTCAAAAGCACTCTAACTATAAATTGCTATAGTATATAAAAGAAATCACGCGTTTGTGCAGTTCTTTTAAAGCGTAATCTTCGGTTCTCCGATTTTTGCTTCTAAAAAGTCATATTAATAGGTAGTTTGTTAGCAGGTCTAGACATAATTCACTCTTCTAACTACATTCCTTACATTTTTTCCATTTTTCTTCACTATAGTTAGTGGGTAAAATTGTAATACTTGCAGAACAATCTGTTTTTAAGAAGAATAACAGAATAATAAGCCTGAGACTTAAAACGTTTCTTGTTCTTTAGTGCTAATGTATTCTTTCTTTCTTTCTTTCTTTCTTTTTTTTTACATCATTGATTTGCTAATCCTCAGCTACTGGAGGTTCTGTTCACTTGAGCGACGGCAAATAGCACAAATCTGCGCAGCTTTCAAGATCTATAAATGGTTATTTCCTTTAAATGCATGTTAGCAATGACGTTTTGGATTGATGGATTTGCCCAGGGTGTGTGTGTGTGTGTGTGTGTGTGTGTGTGTGTGTGCTTGTCTGTCATTCAAACACAGCTTTTTTTGTTAGAAAAAAAGGGCAACTTACATGAAGCTGGAAATTATCCAAGTGGGAGGGTCAGCAGACAGGGTCATGTTAAATGGAGTAATGAAATGGGACATACACACACACACACACACACACACACACACACACACACACACATGTTCATTTGCTGAAATTTGGAGTTATTTCCCTAGAGCAGCTCTGTTCCCTTGAGAGATTTGATGTGTTGAGGTCTTACCATATAGGCCTCAGTGGTAGCAGTTGATGCACATGCTGTTAGAGAGGAAATGAAATTACATGTCTGGGGTGTATGTGTGTGTGTGTGTGTCTCTGTGTGTGTGTGTGTGTGTGTGTGTGTGTGTGTGTGTGTGTGTGTTTAATAACAACCCAACCCTTACACAAAAATCTCAAATGACATATCTCTTATATTAATATGTACTGCATGTTTGTGTGTGTGTGTGTGTGTGTGTGTGTGTGTGTGTGTGTGTGTGTGTGAGAGACAGAGAGAGAGAGAGAGAGAGAGAGAGAGAGAGAGAGAGAGAGTTGGGTACTTAATGTCTTGGGCATTGGTGCATGCCTGCATCTTCTCTAGTAAAGCTCTTCTCTAATTGGCTCTAATAAGAAGCTGTTATTGATTGAGGCCTGATGATCAGATATCCAATCCACCTTTCATCTCCTCCACTAACCAAGCAGTCGTTTCATCTCAATCACAGCCTCCAGTCAGTCCGCATGCTTCTCAGAGCAACCGCCGACGCCTCCTAATGAGAAGTCACACAAGTCAACTGAGAAGAAAAGTTAGAAGCGGTTACAGCTTGGGGAAATGAATTAGAGGCCTCATACTGTAACTTTTCAAGCAACTGCATTTAAATTCACATCCGACAAAATCAGTCTCGCTTGTTAGAAGTCTTAGCAAAAGCTTTACGTGGCCATACTTATTAAGTTGCTATGGAAAATAGCTTAGTATTTTAAAAGAAATACGCTACCATATATAAGAAAAACAAGCGAGTCTTTTTATAATAATATATGTTTTATAGATGTAAACCTTCCTGTACTGATTAAAAATAAATAAATAAATAAATAAATAAATAAATAAATAAATAAATAAATCAACTTTCTGGAAAAGTTTCTTTCCTTAGTAGTGACCATAATTCTTTAAACCATTAAAAAAAAAAAAAAAATACTTTTTTTCGGCTTCTCTCATTAGGGGTCGCCACAGTGGATCATCTGCATGTTTGATTTGCCACATGTTTTTATGCTGGATGCCCTTCCTAACGCAACTCTCCCCATTTATCCAAGCTTGGGACCCGCACTAAGGCTTGTGCAACCCTAATGGCTGGGGTTGGTTCTCTGACCGGGGATCAAACCCAGGGCGTAGCGGTAAGAGCGCTGCAGTCTAACCCCTAGACCACCAGGGAAGCTAATTCTTTAAACCATAGAAATGTTAAATTTTAAAATCTAATTTGTCAGAAGGTGTTTTGTTCAGAACAGCAACTTTGGGCAGGTTTGTATTCTTGGCCCGTTCTTGTATTTTTATGATTTTCGTGATAAAGATCATTTACAGCGACTTAAATGAAAAACATACAAACAAATATATAATATAATACTGTAACCTCAGTGATAACAGGAACTCAGTGCCTACACAACTTTTTGGTCAGCCCCCCCCCCCAAAAAAAAACCTCACCCACACTCCAATGAATTGCTTAATCAATTTTTTCCTTCTATAAAAGAACAAATGTAAGCAGATTCTACGTCATGCCAGCTGCTAAAACATGGCAGATGTGTTTACAGCTGCTAATGTCAAATGTATGAGCTGGTTTCTGACATGTACTATATTTCTGACAGCGTTGATAGATTGATGTGGCGTTTCATATGAAGCCGTATGTCAAACTGAACTGGACATCCTTTGAACGCATTAAGTACCGCTAGCTTTTTTCTTCTTCTATGCGTTTATACTGCAGGGGTTGTCGACTAGTGAATGCAGAGTCACAAAGGTACTGCAGCAGATTGAAATTTGCTACAGCAGGACTGGACAACATATGGGAAAAAAGTCTGTAGTGACTCTAGTGATATATTTGTGGGGTTCTCACATTCCCTAATTCAGTCCCATGCATTTATGTAAATTAATTCACAGCAGCTCAGCAAGGAAGGATAGCTATTTAACAACATCAACAAAAAAAACAACATATGCTGCATTCCAGTTTGCCTTCAGATACTATGCACTAAAAAAAGTTAAGCTTCATCTTATTTTATCATTTCCAGCTTTCCAAAATGTGTTTAATGTATACATAAGTTCTTACTTATATACAGTATGTTATTTCACTTCTTACTGTTACTTACATTCAGTTATCCATTATTTTCATTCTGTCACAAAACTACACCTTCCTCGCGTGAAAAGCTGAAACGGATCCACCTTTTAAATATCTATTGTAATAGTCATCTGGGTACCTCTGGGATACTTATTTCAACAAAACTATAATTTGGGATATACTTATTGTAAGTATTTTTTGGATATATAGTTGGTAAATTGGGAAGCAGCGATAATCCTAAAAATCTTTGTCACTATTCAATCACTTCAGCAGCTTGAACTGTGAAAAATGTGGGTTGCGAATAAAGTTCGAGAAAACAAGCAGTAAGCAATTATGAGACATTTTTTGAATAAAACTTCTTTCGACTTCTCCCATTGGGGTCACCACAGCGGATCATCTACACGTTTGATGTCTGGGGTTCGTTCCCTGACCCGGAGATCGAACCCGGGCCGCAGCGGTGAAAGCGCCGGATCCTAACCACTAGACTACCAGGGGACCTAGACGTTTCTGCAATAAAGAACTGTAATATCTTACATAGAAACTAACCGAGAGCCAAGTACAACCGAGGTGAAGGGTCTTGATTAAGGACCCAGTAAAGGCAGTTTGGTGGTCCTGGGATTTGCAAACGTGACTATTATTATTGTGAATTGAAACTTCAACTATTGAGCTACAACAGCTAAAATACATGGAGTATTTTGACATTTCTAGTCATGTGTAGATCTTCTTTCAATATGGTATTGCTAAGCTGGTAACAGTTGGTAACAAATGCCTATTTTGTGGTGACAGATTGGGAAAAAACACATATAGCGAAAAAAAAGTCTCAACGCATAAAAAAAGGACCTAAAAATGTTCTTTATATCACTATAATTCTGGAGAATAACAATTCTTGAGTCCTTCGAAAGTAATACAGTGTGTTAATAAAAGTGCCACACTAAAGTGATGACAAATGTGTTTATATTAAAGTTTTTATTATATTAAGTTTGTTGTGACTTGCTTGTTCCAGCACATATATATATATTAATCCAAATGCGCTTTAGGATTGCATTTGAAAGAGGATATGTGTCAGAGTGAAAGTCATCACTGTAAATGTTTGTGTACTGGCATTGAAAAATTCACTTGTGACCTATTGCTTGCTCAGCCACCACGATTGCAGTTTTATATGAAATTGCTATGTTCTTGTTCTACAATGTTTCCAGGACGTGTTTTCACAGATTCATGGAGTTCCTTTTGCTAGAAATAAACTATTATTTCTCCATTAGAGGGCAATTCCAAGCCAAAATATTGTTGACAGTGAATTTAAATCTTTTCTCATTGCATTTTTTCAAAAGTAAAGCTAGCTTCTGCAATTACCGCTACAGTAGATATTGTACTCTTTAAATTATTTTCTTTTTTGGTGTATCTGTAGATTCATATAAGAACTAAATCACATCAGAATCTGCTGCCCCCTTTTGTACACTACTGCTTTTTATGGTTGTGTACAAGGCAAAAACAGGTTATTAATGTTCTTGTGTACACAAAAACAGAGCCAAAATCAGGTAGCCCACCATCGTAGGTGTGTAAAAACCAGTGAAGTGCACTTATGAATTTTGGCTTTATAAATAAGCCTGACTTGACTTCCACCATAAAAGGCTATGTTTGTATTTGTGTGTTTGTCTGTGTGTGCTTGTGTGTGTGTGTGTGTGTGTGTGTGTGTGTGTGTGTGTGGGTGTGTGTGTGTGTGAGTGGGACTTAGTGCTGCCTAGACTATGCCCTTTTACTCTGTAAACACTCTTATCTGGAAGTAGTGCTTGTTGTCTGTAGAGAGTTCTCTCACTGACAGATATCTCCATCGATAAGCATGAAGAAAAGCCAAAACACTTAAACGCAAAGTTGTACATTTCCACTCTTTGTTAAAGCTTTACGATATAGAAATAATCTTTCACATATGAATAATTCCAATGAAGTATGCGTGAAATCTACACATATGGCTTTTAGACACTTGTGTATTTTTCACATATAGCGCATGTGTTTGGATTTGTATGATTCGAATTTACAGGTGCCTTTTAATATGCACGATTTCTTTTTACGTTGATGACATTGTTCACATGATGCAAATTTTACTAAGATTCAAATGTAGCTGAGCTGCTGGAGGGCATAGCGTGATGAGATATTATATACAGTGGAACCCGGTTATGTCGATGTCCTAGGGGGTCGCCAAAAAGCATCGAGATAACAGATGATCGAGATAAACGAAAATCAAAATGGCGGCAATATATTAACGTGCTTGAAATTTATTTATGTACATGATGTGCGTTAATAAATGAGAATGTGCATGCACGTGTTTTTGAAGGTTTTTTTTACACAACAGCGTTGCCGCGATTTGTTTGATGAAGGCATGCTATAAAAATACATACAGTACATGTTTATCTGTCAGGAATCCACCTGCCACACCCCCTTCGGCCCCCTTCAGCGTATCAGGTGCTTTCTCGGCCGCTTTCTCTGAAGCTCCCGGCTTCAATCGCGCACATATGGTGCTCGTTTAGCATCATCACCAGCTCCTATTTAAACTTCCACACTCTCACTGTCCGTTATTGTTGGTATATGTTGGTTCACGGCGGTCGTTGTTATCGCTCATGTGTATCCCGGTGCGTGCCTTCCCACCGGCACTCTCTCAACGGCTGCTCTTTTCTTCCCAAAGCGCACCGTGGATTCCCCCCCAATCCTGCCGGTGTTCATTCTATGCTTTTGCTGCTCATCCCACATTCCGCGCCGCCAAGCGCGGCTTTCGCCTCCCGTTCATCGCATAACATTTAACAGCAAAAGGCATATGTGCACTAACTAACAGCAGAGATTCACCAGTATACAATACAACACCTGTAGCAGCTGTAAACCTTGATTTTTCCGCCACTTCCGCGAGTTCTTCTGCAGCTGCACAGTGCGGATCGAGATGACCGACGTTAAATGGCAAATTTTTCCCCCCTTGTGCTCGAGATATCAGGGTTCGGCGACATAAAAGAATCAACATAACCGATAAAAAATGCTAAGACAAAGCGAGAATTTGCCGGTTCCACTTCAAAAACGTCGACTTAATAGGATTGTCGAGATAACCGAGGTCGAGATAAGCGGGTTATATATATATATATATATATATATATATATATATATATATATATATATATATATATATATATATATATATATATATATTGGTCAGATTAGACATAGGTCATGTATTATGTAGGAGAATGAAAAAACTCCTACTATATGTATTATTATTATTTTTATTATTATTATTATTATTATTATTATTATTATTATTATTATTATTTTAATTAATATTCTGTACATTCTTTTTCTCTTTTTTTTACAGAGACTATTTTGGACACACGGACTGCCACAGCTGAACTCGGCTGGACAGCGTACCCTGCATCAGGGGTAAGTGTGTGTGAGAGTTTCCTAACATATAGACCTAACAAAGCCTAACATATTCTTACTGAAACACATGAAGCCCTGTTCTGCATACCTGAGCTTTCAGATGCCAATGACTCTGACTAACAGGCAAAATATTGTATCCATCCCTCTTGCTTTTAGAGCAGAACTAATTTAGCTTTTATGGACTGTTACCAAGGATGGCTATGGTGATGTTGATACCTCCTGAAGTACAAAAACTCTCATTTTAATTTGATCTGCCACATACAGTATATAAACATACATATTGACACAGATTTATTTTTTGCAATCACAATCAGATTACATAAAAGTAATAAAAAAAAATGAAAAAAGATGCAGAATAACACAGGCATTAAAAAAGAATTTCGACTAGCAGATAATATAATATGATTACAACATAATAAAATGTAATCCGAATTAATTAAAATAGAGCTAGAATATGGATGCAGTAGTAATAATAATAATAGATATCTTACTAGTTGTACATATGTGCTTCTGGCTGTGTGTGTAGAGGAAGAGAAACATCTTTTTCCTGATTTTAATAAAGTTGAAAATGTTACGGTTGCATTTTATTGGTAAACGGTAAAAGCGACCAAATACTATGACTTGCTCCAGAGAGGCATTTCTCATTAATAGCACTTTAATAAAAGTGTCATCTCCCTCTGTAGCTCTTTATTTATTCACAGCTTTTGGAAATTGTTTACTTCTTAGCTTTAGTTGGGGAAAAAAAGGAAGCCGAGCTGAGTTCTGCTCAATAACCTGTGAAAGAGTTTAGGAGAGAGACAGAATGAGTCATTAAATCACTTTGGAGCACCTTAAAAAAAAAGAAGAAAAAACACAGTAAAATGATTACGCACTCCAGGTGTTGTTATTGCTGAATGTAAATGGAGCGATATTAGAGTGTGTGTCTGCGTGTGTGTGGATCCGAGTATGTGCCGGTTTCTCTCTTTGCTCTCTCTGCTTCATCAGAGCGTCGTGGAGAGAAGCTCCCCATGCTATTTCATCAGCACAACCATTATTCTCCATCCAGCCCCATTCAGAGTGACTTAATGACATAATGAAGGCACTTAGGCTCCGTAGAGTCCGCAAAAAACCCCAGCTAAAGGCATGGAGCCAATGCAGAGTGGAGCTTTAGAGAAATCAGGGTGTAGGGATACAGAGAGATTAGCATTTAGAGCCAATGTGAACTCAAAGAGATATAGCAAGCGCTCTCTTTCTCTTTCTCTTTCGCGCTCACTCATTACTAAAAGTTCACAGTTGCTTATCAGTTTTAAACTTCTCATGAATGTTTAAGAGCATTTAATGCTCCAAAGTATTCCAAGGTACAAACCATTTGGCATCAACTATAATGTGAAATGTATTTCTGTCACTCTTTCTTCAACAGAAGTCATTTGGATATTCTGCTCTAATAATCAGCATCAAAAATCCACCTAGAACAAAGATCTATCTTACCAAAATCTCAGCTCAAACAGACCTATGGCTCCTTAGAGATTTTTTATGAATAACACCCTCAATGAAGGCCACACCCCAACAATTACACACAACTTATGATTTGGTTCATGATCATGCCTTTTGAGTTTTACAATTATGAATGCATCTTGAGTTTTTTGGATGCATTAAGCTTAAGTAAACAAGAACTGATGGGCATGTGTAGGCTGTGTTGTTCATCTTATTGTGTTTCTGTATTATAGAAGCTCAGACAGTCTCAGTCTGACACTAAAGATACACTAAAGACTCACTAAAAACCTTAAGACAAGTTCATGCAAAGTAACTCAAAATATGAGTATGGCAAAGCTAAATGATTCACATGCTAGAGGCCAGAATGTAAAAGGTTGCACTATAGAGTCACTTCGGGTCGATATGTACTGACTAATGTTTAACTTTGGGCAATTTGTTTATATTGTTAGGATTATACTTTCATCTTGTACATACACCTTTTTTTAGAAAGACACCTGACACATCTTTCTTGCATGACTGCAGAAATTTCACAAAAGTGTTTTTACTTTACTATTATTACTTTCAACAATATTTGCACTCAACTAAGTATAGGTAGCAGTGCTTGTACTGGTCTACAATGATTGATTGGCAGTATCTTATTTATGTCCCCTGGTGGTCTAGTGGTTAGGATGCGGTGCTCTTACCCCTGCGGCCTGGGTTCGATCCCCGGTCAGGGAACCAACCCCAGCCATTAGGGTTGCACAAGCCAGTGCACTCTTAGTGCCGGTCCCAAGCCTGGATAAATGGGGAGGGTTGTGTTAGGAAGGGCATCCACCGTAAAACATGTGCCAAATCGAACATGCGGATCATGAATACGGATGATCTGCTGTGGTGACCCCTAATGGGAGACGCTGAAAGAAAGTTTATTCTGCAGTTGGGTGTGCTTTCAGCTGACTCTGAATACTAAAATGATCTTTACATATGTCTGGTAATATTTTTGCATAAATTGTGCAAACAAAAAAATTAATATATCGACTTTACATTTACAAAAAACTATTCAGTTTCTATGTATGTGCAGGACAGTGACAGTTAAAGCATGAAGTAGCAGTTAAATGTGATCAGTTCTATGTAAATGCATAATCTTATATTATGTGTGTTCTGATTTCTGATTGCAGTTCATTTAAATTAACTGACTGAAAAAAAAAGAAAATCTGCCATGCACAAAGTTGCATTCTACCAAATTTCAGCTAAACCAGACTCATGGTTTCATTTTATCATATCAGATAAAACCTTCCATTAAATATAAAGCTTGTAAAGATGTAACAGAGATTGTTGATGCCAATTAACAATGAAAAAATCAAAAGCAGATGTTCAGCTTGATTAATGGATTCATTAATTTGTGAATTTTTTACCAAATGAACTTGATTAGCATTTACATTTTGGCAACTCCAGTTACTCATTGCAGCAACAACAAAAATGGCACTTGACACTTTGCAAGCATGAGCGGTAAGTGTAAGTTTAGGATCAGCAAGAGGTGAACAGACTGATATCGCTTTCAAGTGAAAGCTTAGATGTTCTCATATTTACCATCCATAGTCTAATTAGATTTCCCTCAGAATTTGTCAGAGCCCTAATAAGCATTGAAGCATGAATTCGGGCGAAGCTACAGCTGCTAAAATCGGCAACTCGCTCCAAAGCTATGCTTAAATGATGATGTTTTCATAATAGTTCGCTTTTGCCAATGAGTACTGATGTGCGATCACAAGACTGCTTTGGCTTCGGGCCAGAGTTCTTAGAATCTCATCTCTGCAGTAGGTACGCTCTGCTCTCATCACTACATTAAGCGTAATGAGGACTTTGATCGTTAGCTGATGAACTGAATCAGGTGTGTGAGCACAGCAGGAACTCATGATTGAAATTAAAATGCCCTGAATGTAAATAATAATGGGAGTTAATACGGGAGTTGTTAAGCAAGTAATCTGAGCTTCAAAACATTTCAATGAGATGGATGCAATGGATGAAGAGATGATTCTAATAAAATCGAATAATTTGCATATATTTCTCAGTCATGTCTTCTTCCAGTTGCTCAGTGCTCCTCTATGACTATCCCTGTTTCCTGCAGTGTTTGTGATGTTCAGTTTATTTTTTTCTCCCAGTTTCAGTACAGAAAGAAGGAGGAAGTGAAGTGTGATGTGCCAGAGAGAAAGAATGAAAGAGAGAGAGAGAGAGAGAGAGAGAGAGAGAGAGAGAGTATTAAGAACAATACAGGGAGAGACAGTTTTTTTTTTTTTTTTGCTTTATAAAGCTAAAATCAATCTGCCACTACAAATACACCAGAATTGCTGTTTTTGGTTTGACCCAGAATTAAAAACATCGCTTGGCCTTTATGCTCTCCCTTTGGGTTATAAGAATTCACCTGGTCGCAAATCTTTCCAAAAACTCCCTAAGAAATAACTTGATTGATGCCAACAACACAAGATTCTTACAATGTATAAAAAGAGCCACAAAATAAAATTGCTCATTCCAAGTTCCAGACACACAAAAGCATCTATTTTGTATTAAATCCTACAGGGACGAAGTTACTTCTTTCAGTGATAAATTCACTTCTACTATATTTTGGTCGAGGTATTCATTTTATGCTAGGCTTTTTCTTTGCTTTTGTCATAGACAATTGATTCCACTATGAATAAAAAAAGAGTTTCAAAGACATTTTACCAAACAATGTATGGGTCACCAAATGTAAAAAGAATATTAATAAATAAAGATAAAAGAGGCGAAATTAAACCCTTCAAAGCAACACTCATTTATTCATGACGCCCTTTCTTTACTCCGATATATTTACTGGCTCACTGCAAATAAAGAGAAGTAATAGGAACCTGGTATTTCTATGTTTTTTTGTGTGTCTAATAGACATGAACAGTCTAATCTAATTATTATCTTTTTATCACAATTAAGATTATAATTAACATATTTAGATGGTTTATATAACAGGTTTAAGTTTCGAGATCAGATTCAAATGTAAATGTTGCATATGAATGTAAATATAAATGAAAACTGTTAAATACAGCAAATATAGAAACTTCCTACACAGAAAAAATTGTTGGTGACATAAAGATATTATTGAAATGAGTAGAAATGGAATAAAAAGCAATAATATAGGGAATGTATATTCAATTTAATTCATTTTTATTTGTGTAGCGCTTTTAACAATTAACATTGTCTCAAAGCAGCTTTACACAGATAATGTGGTGATAAAAAAAATTATTTATAAGTGTAAGTTTGTCGCTGATGAACGAGCCGGTGGCGACTGTGGCAAGCAAAAACTCCCCGAGATGGCATAAGGAAGAAACCTTGAGAGGAACCAGACTCAAGAGGGAACCCATCTTCATCTAGGTTGCACTGAATGTCCATATATTGCATATATACGATGTTGCGGGGTACAGATCTACAGATATATATCAGTAGCAGAACCCAAACATGAAAACATTTCTGAAATCAGGCTGGTTGAAGGCCCAAATGGCCTGTGAGAAGCTCTAGATACAGGTCAAAAGCTTCAACTATTGTTCACAATGCATCAGAAAAAGGAAAAAATTTCATCTAGCAAACAAATCTCAGTAGAATGATGGTTTCAGAAACGCCTGAGATTTTCGAACAGAACAGTCTATAGATTTAAAAGTGCGAAAAACAAACAAATAGGAAAAAAACTTCCAGTGAGCTGTAGTTCTTTGGGTGGATATGCCTTATTGATGAGAGAGGTCAGAGTAGTATGGATAGAATGGTTAGTGCAGACAGGATGGCAACAGTAACTCAAATAGGCACTCTTTATCCCCCTGGGTGCACAGAAAAGCATTTCGCAATGCATGTCAGTGTTTAGGGCAAATGGGCTACAACAGCAGAAGACCACATCAGATTCCAATCGTTATAGCCAAGAAGAGGAATCTGAGGCTACAGTGGGCCGGACACTAAAATAAATGAGTCTTAGTTAATGGGTAAGATGTTAGACCTTCGGATTAGAAGGTCATGTGTTCATATTCCCGGCACCACCAAGTTGTCACTGTTGGGCCCATATGCAAGGCCCTTAATCCTCACTTCCTCAGCTGTATACCTGAGATAATTGTGTGTATGTTGTAAATGTAACTGCAACTGTCTAGTTTTAGTGAGAACTTGTGCTATGGTCACATGATTGGTTGATTAGACAATTGTGTGAATGACCATCAATACAGGTGTCCCTATAAACTGGCAAGACCTCTAATATTGCATATAGCATTCTTTTTCAAGACCTTTTAAGATATTTTAAAAACCATATTAATAACTTTTACTTGGCTTTGCATTTCCCCGGAGTAGAGTTGTGTGCCGTTCTGTTTTTAATCCCACTCCCACCTGCTTCTGCAGATATGACCAACCGACTGATCCTGCTCTCACACGTATTTTTGTTTGTACGCCTACCCATGACATTTTCTCAAAACCAAGAATTTACTCAATTTCTCAAAAATAAGTAGGCAGTTCAAACCCTGACCAGGATAAAGTAGTTATTAAAAATGGCTGAATGAATAACCAAAGTCCAATCTACAGCAGAAGTGGTAAAAACAGTTCATTTCCCAATAATCAGCATGGCTTTTCTTTATCTCAAAAGCTTCCAATTTGATAGCCTGCTCCTGTAACATGTTTGCTGTATCGTGCCTCGTAGGTCTCTGAAGTGTCGAGGTGTTCAGCGATTAAAAAAAAATTCAAGTTCTTGATGTTTTTAAAACATGAAAAAGATGTTGGCTGTGACAGAAAACAGTAAGCATAGTACAGAAGGGTGCTTTGCTTTGTAAAAGTAAAAAAAAATAAATCAATCGTTCACCACTATGCCAACAGACCTGCTGTTTTGATTCAACTTCTGAATTAAAAACAATTCCTTCATGTTCTTGCTCTGGGTTTTTCAGAGTTTTTAGCAAATGTTACTAGAAATATGTAAAACTCATATAATATTAAATGTATTAAATATATATATAAATCGGTGGTGGGCGGTCAAAGCCTTTTTTGCTGGTCTAAACAATATCAGAAGCACTGACCCATATTAGCTAGCTAGCATGTCTCAGCCTGGGAAAGGGTTTGTTTGCCATTTCCAGACCAGTGAATACGAGCGGTACTACTGGTTTACAGCCTCTGAGGAGTGGTGTAAATTATGAGTATGCATCTCTGCTAAGTAAGTTGTATTTTATTTACATTTTAATGTTTTTGTCATGTTATTAGCAAATATTCTGATTCTGAAGTGCTCCAGATGATAAAGGTCGCAGTTGCGGTTGTAGTGTAGCGGTTTGGAGTTGTCTTAACTGGGTTTCTTGCTTTGGTAAAATGGTATTCACCCTTCATATGTGAAATGCCTCTCTCTCTCTCTGTAATGCCATGCGTTGTTATATTGCATTATAGTATTAATGGTTTATATAGTTGCGACGTGATAGTGGTGGTATTAAGAGGTGAATTAAGTCGGGTAAGTCCCCACTGAAGGCCCAGGTACCAAATGCATGGCCCACCTTACCTACGTATATATACACACACACACACACACAGGTGCAAATTAAAAAAAAATGCTGAGCATGCACTGACTCATTGTGTGTGCATGGGTGTAAGAGATTTGATAATAGCTGTGCTATGTGAAAGAACTGGATCGGGTTTTGGGGTTTGTAGGTTGAGAGAGCATACACACATGCTCCTATGGGAGGGTTTGTATTACCTCTTTAAAGCATCATGACTGTAAATATACCGCCCCCATTGCAACGTGGGCCAGAAAGTGAAGATGAACACAAAGTGACAATCCGAAGAAGTCCCTCGCGTGATGCGGCAGAGGCAATTAAAGGCAAACTCGAATGGAGCAAAATATCTACGAAAGCCTTCTGCTTCCTTTCGGAGTTGTGGGAAGATAATGGTGCCACAGAGACACTATGTTAGTCACACAAGAGTGAATGCTAAAGCTGGGAGGAGAATTGGGAATGAGAAAGCATGTAGCATGCAATATAGAATGCTGCTAGTTTGCATTTAGACACATACTTTAGAGCACATGAATAAATAGTATCGTTCCAAATGCATTTTGGATAAAACTAAGGCAGATTCATTCAAGCTTTTATTTTGGTTTGTGCCATGTGGTGCTAGCAATGTGGTGCTAGCAATGAAATTTTAATAGTGTTTAAAAATATCTTTGTAGTGAAGGAAGATATGCAGGTAGTTGGTTTGAAAGAGGCAGATGTAGAGGACAGAGGGATATGGAGACGGATGATCCGCTGTGGAGACCCCTAATGGGAGCAGCCGAAAGAAGAAGAAGAAGAAGAAGAAAAATATCTTTGTGTGTATCTTTATGTGTATGATGGCAAGCATGCTGGGTTAGCTGAGTCTGGTTATTTAAAAAATGGTGGTCAGTGCTTGAATTGCTCAGATATGCAATTGATTCTCTGCACACTTACACTATATTGACAAAACTATTGAGACACCATATGTGGTTCTTCCCGAAATTTACCTACATCAGTAACTAAATTTACTCATGCCCTTGTAGCTCAATTAGCCCAAACTCCACAATCACACTCCTAATGGTCAGGTGTTCACAAACATTTGTCCATGTAGTGTACTTTACAAATGTTTCTCACTTTTCGATATAGCTTGGTTTGCATTCAGATCGAAGCAGCTTGCACTCATTTTAATGACCATGCTCGCTCATACTGTTCCTTCATGCTGTATATTTTAGATACTGTTTAGGCTCTATTTATGTTTTTTTATTTCCATGTTAGTTGTTGTAGGAAGATGGTGAAATCCCCCTACTCGATATTTTCCAGATTGCTGTCATTTTTTTGTCCTCTGTCATTACTAAAATAACAAGTACAAGGCTTGCATAACATTTTAGAATGAGTAATACCTGTACCAATACCATATACAGAATTTTTCAGACAGCCATATCTAGGGCAACTTATGATGATCACATTTATACAGCAGAAGAGTTGAGGTTTAAGGGCATTGCACAAGGGTTCCAACTGGCAGCTTGGTGTTGCTGGGATATGAACTCCCGACCTTCCAATCAGTAGTCCAGAGTCTTAGTGAGTAGTCCAGTAGTCCAGAGCTACCACATCCCACCAGCGAGTGCTGTATTTATTGGTAAAATAAATATGACTCAGGCAATGCTGTTTAAACAGCTTGCAGCAATTTTAATGCGGCATGTTCATACACTTTACAAAACTCAATTGTATGATTTGAATGTATCTCAATGACGACTCAGTGAAAACCGAAGCGGCTGAATAGTTAGGGTCATGTTTTGATTGGCTTTAGTCCAAATATTATAAAACACTTCAGAAACATATTTAGTATTTAGCGTCAAGGTTTGACTGACTGACTATAAAGGAAGTTTAATATATTGCAAAGAAAGAATCATAACTGAAATAGGGCAGATGCTAGTTCTCAGCAATATTAGAAATACTAATTAGAAAGCTTTCCATGAACATCTTGATATTCAATTAGCAAATAATAAACAGGGGTCATCAATTACGTCAACAATTTAGAAATGAAAACAAACATGGAAAGCCGTGGATTATATTTGCGGTGATGATTAAAAATATATATTTTAAGCTTATTATAATTGGAAGTGGCTTTCCAGCCAGACATAGTGGAACACAGATCATGCTTGACATTTCCAAGGGGCACGTTTATTTTTCTTAGTGTTGTATTTTCTTCAGGTAAAATAACCTAATAAAAAAAAAGAATTAGCTGACATTGGCCATGTTTAGAATGTCTGCAGTTGCTTTAAAATAAGAACTTTTGAACAAAAAAACATGCGTTTTAATATAGTACATATAGTATACATATATAATAAATAAAAGAATACTAATAAAACTAAAGGTCACATTTATAATTAACTATAGATACATTCCTAACTTACTAATTATAATGCAGCTATAAGTTATTGTGCACATGCAAGGAATTTTATAATGAAAATTATGAACATTTCTAACATAATGCATGTCATGTTAACAGAGCACAATCAGACTCAACATTACTTTTTGTATAGCACGTTATGTCTTAATAAGAACATTAACAATTAAGTAACTGTCAATAACATTTACAGCCATATGCATTTCTTTTCCCAAACTGTTATTACAAAGTTAGATGCACAGATTCTACAGCATGTTTTTGGATTAGGAGACCCAAAATTATTCCAGCATAACAATGTTTTGCATAAGCTCCATGATGGTTTGTATGGGATGAAGTAGAAGATCTTGACTGGCTTGCTACAGAGCTCTGATCTCAACTGTACTGACCATCCTTGGGATAAATTGTTGACAACACTCCATAACCACAGTCCAGAATCTAGTGGAACATCGTCCAAGAAAAGTGGAGGTTATTATAACAGCAAATGGGAACTACATATGTGTGTATGTTCAAAAAGCATACACAAATTCTATGGTCAGGTGTCCACAAACATTCAGCTATATAGTGTACCTTCCAACTGCTTTACACCTGCAAATACCTTTGTTTTCAGGAAGCACCTTGCAATGCCTTCATGCTGCATACTATTTAAACAGTGAATTTTTTTTTATTAATCAAATACTTGCTTAAAATATACGTACATTTGGTTAAATACTTCATAATAAATATGTGCTGGTGTCAGTAGGTCTTTGTCTTTTTGTTATTATAAAAATGTCTATTTTGTTGAATTATAATGTATCACTACTAACAAGGCATTCTGTTAACATTTCATAATGCCTAATGTGTAAAAAAGCCATATAAACACATGAAAAGTTTATGAATTTATTCATAGGCTATAATGCTAATATTGCATAGAAAGTATTCACCATTTTCTTTTAAATAGGGTGCACTTTTTGAACTATTTATCTTTCTATGCTTTATATTCCTCGTCGATTAGAAGCAGATGGTTCTTAAAGCAGTCCGCACCTGTCACCTTTTTCCAACATATGCGACAAAACAACTCACATAAAGCCAGCGAGTGCATGTGCAGTATGGTTGTTCAAAGCCACGCTGGTTACGCCGCTGAATAAACTCGTGCCTGCTGCTAGCTGATAGGAGCTTTAAATATGGCTTCATTAAGTGAGCGTGTCGATGCTTTCTTTAAAGAAAGGAAGGGAAGAGTAGCAACTTGCATTTAATCTAATTTCACATATTCACAGTTGTTTTTTTGTTGTTTTTTAGCTTTTCCATTCGTTACACACTTGTTTGTTAATTGTGTGAAGGTTGCAAATGTGACTATTTCAGGATTACATATTTTAATGAGTGAGTTTGTCTGTTGCACCTGATAAGTTGGGTGAAAAGTTTGAGGTGAGTTTGCCGATTTTAGGCAAAACTGGAAGCATAGAACAAGAGTTGTTCTTACACTTGTATGTATTTGAATAATAAATAATCAAGGTTTAGATTAATGGGAGGGGCTTTTTTTTTAAATATATAGCCATCCTAATCTGGCCCTTGTCCAACTCGCCCAAATCCTTACACTTAAGGACAAAATGTTCTACCTGTTCTACTAACAGGTGTCATGATAAAGAGATAATCAGTGTTATTCACTTCACTAGTCATAATGTTATAATATCATAATGTTATTCCTGGTTGGTGTATATATTGAGCGAGTTTGACAAGGGCCAGACTGTATGGCTAGACGACTGGTTCAGAGCATCTCCAAATCTGCAGATTTTGTGGGGTGTTCCCAGTCTGCAGCGGTCAGTATCTATTAAAAGTGCTCCAAGGAAAGAAAAGTGGTGACCTAGCGACAGGGTCATTGGCAGTTAAGGCTCATTGATGTACATGTAGCATGTAGCAAAGGCTGGACCGTGTGGTCTGATTCAACAGACAAGCTACTGTACATATTGCTAAGTTAATACTGATAATGCTCAACAGATCAGCACTGTTTTGGCAGCAAAAGGAGGACCAACACAATGTTAGGCAGGTGTTCATAATGTTATGCATTTGCTCATTAGAATTTATATATATTATCATGAGATAATGTCACAGCTACCCATAGGTATGTGTTCATTATCATTGCAGTACAATGCTGTACAACATATTTTGTAACTACCAGGTTCAAATTGCAGTACTGCTTAATACTTTGTGAAATTGATGCAACCCTATTAATTAGAAAATACAAACAAAAATAACTCATGGATGAACAGAATTAAGAGAAATTCTGACAATTTTGAGAAGCCAGTGTTTTTCTTCTCTTGTCCAGTTGAGTTTTATGCAGTTGTAGACCATTCACTTCAAAGATTTTTTCTGCTCACCACACTTGTTCAGGGTCGTTTTTAGTTACTGTAGCCTTCTTGCCTGCTCGAACCACTCTGCTCATTCTGTGAGCTTCATAGCTCAAAGATTTCAAACCGTAGAGACTTGTATTCATGAAAAAACCCAGGAAAACAGTCTTTGTCACACCAACAAGGTCACCAAGATCAAATTTTTACCTAAATGCTGATGTTTGATGTTTATTGTAAACATTCAACAAAGCTCTTGTGCATGACTGGATAATAATTATATGAAGGATGTCAATTAGGTGTACTTCATGAAAAAAATGACATGGGGCTTAGCAGTGTAAGAAGATTTCACAGAAAATTGAAAAAAAAATAAAATAAAAAATGGCAGGAAAATCCTGATGAAATAGAATTAAATATTATGCAATGCAAATTCTGAAAACCAAGTTTACTTGCCTTTTCAGTCTTGCAGCTAGTGAGCATCGCAAAAAGTTATGTAATCATACTGCAATAATACAGCGAACATTCAACATATTTGGTAAATGTTTAAACTGTTACGGGCAATTTATCTTTTTTAATTAGTAAGAGATTTTAAACCCAAACTGATCGTAGTTTGGTGATGGTCTTCATTATTATTTTATTCCTCCATAAAAATTAAAAATTAAAAAGATTGTGCTGAACCACCCTTTCTTTGTGTTTAATTTTGTGGTTATACTAAAGTACAGTGCCAGCAGTTTCACAGTTTCAAGATTTTTTTTTTTTGTCATACAAAAATAAAATAAAGTTTGGCCAATTAATCTGAAATGCCAGTCAACACCACATAGTTAACAAGTAATAAAAGGTAGTTGAGAATTTATAGGTTCTAGCTAGTTAACACATTAATGAAGCTCGCTAGATAATACAGTTAGTCATAAACGCTACTATGAATATCAATCCATGAAAGCCATGATAATTTGTTGGTGTTTGCTAGTTAACAAGTCATAGACGCTATCTAGCTAACAAGTCATACATGCTAGCTACGAAATCATAGCTAGTTTACAAGTGATAGAAACTAGCTCACAAATCATAAACGCTAGCTAGTTAAGAAGTCATAGAAGCTAGCTAGCAAACAAATTGCAAAGACTAACTATAAATCAAAGCGCTGAGCATGACATATTCTATTTTTTATTAACCATTCGAAGCTTAATGAATTACAGACAGTTAAATAAGTTGTTAAACAGGCAATAAAATATATGAATAATGTTGTTGAGTTGTTGAGTTGCAAAATGCTGGCCCCGGGTCATCACCTCAAGCGAATCATGCTAATCAGGCTGAATTTATATCTTGATGAAATATTAGTTTAATACTAGCTTTTGTTATCTTTATGTTAAAGCTTCCAATTGGAAAATATGTGGAATCTTTTAGGCTGCCAAAAAAGCAAAATGCACTTCTGAACTGGATCTGTTCAGCTAATAAGCTGGTGAGTCAGTATATATCCCTATTCCCAAATGTATTCAGATATACCTCCCTATATTGTGTGGAGGTAAAGACACATAATCCTCTTTAAGATCACTTTCTCTCTCTCTCTCTCTCTCTCTCTCTCACACACACACACACACACACACACACACACACACACACACACACACACACACTCGAAACACACATACTTGTTTCCCCATCAGTCCAGCTCAGTCTTATTGCTTTACTGCACACGTTTGCACTCATTAAATCCTCCTTTCAAATCCCCTCCATGCCTCACACACACGCACACACTCAGCACATAATGAGCCGAGCTGATGAATTAAAATATGTGCTGCTGGAGAGGCGGCCAACCTTTGACCTCTGGATGGCGAGCAGGCCAAGCAGGCGTGAAAGAGAATTACTGAGACAGACATGGGTGCGTTCTGGGAAAGGCTGTTTTTGTGTGTGTGTGTGTGTGTGTGTGTGTGTGTGTGTGTAGATCTCAGGCTTGAGTAAATGTCAAAAGAGGAGAACAAGAGACAGGGATATAGCGATTTTTCAGGCCTCTGGCTTTGTAAGGACCGGAAGGTTTAGGGAAAAGAAGGTGGGGAAGAAGAGGAAAAGATGTGCTGAATTTTCTTTAATTTTGACCATCATGAAATCACATTTCGTGTTTGTGAGATTTGTGAGAAATTAGTGAGACATGATGGGGTTGACAGGTGTCTAATAATATAAAAAAAAAATATGAGCTAATGGATGTCCTCACATCAATAAGCATCCCAGTTGTCCTTGCCTGTCTATCTCTCATTGACCATATGTATACTATTCATTATTAATGTTCACAGCTGGGTAAAGATTGAGGGGACAAAAGAGAGAGAGAGAGAGAGAGAGAGAGAGAGAGAGAGAGAGAGAGAGAGAGAGAGAGAGAATAAAAAAAAAAAGGTCATGCTGAATGTAAAATAAAAAAGCAGCCAAAAAAGATGACTAGTCATGCCCGTTACACTTCAGTCATCAGTGTCTCTCACTCCCTAACACACACTACTTCTTTTCACGATCTTTCCTTTTTTAATTTTCTCTCCCAGGACTTATTGTCAAATTCTCAGTTTTTTTTTTGTGCTTCTATTTTACTTCTGATTTTTTTTTTTACTTCTTCTCTTTATGATGTCCACTGAGACCACACTGTCTTTCTTGAATGCTCTTTCTCTTCTTCTCTGCTCGTCTGTGTGTGTGTGTGTGTGTGTGTGTGTGTGTGTGTGTGTGTGTGTGTGTGTATGCTTTGTCCACAAATGCCCTTCAGGTAATGCTGCTTGCTGTTCTCCTCCACTCCTAGCTGCCTGAAAGACAAAAACAAACTTGACCTTTTTTTTTTAACATTCTCCCTGTAGTCTAATGCAAAATTTCCTGTAAAATTAAAAGTTATAGCACTCTTGTATTCGGGGAATGAATGAACTCTGTCTATCTGTATTCTGTTTTTGGTGACAAAAAGTCAACCTATTTTTACAGGCAGTTCAAATGAAAGTCTTTATCTACAACTTAAGATCTATTTGCTCATAAAACTGTAACTGTATCCTAAATCACAAATTATTCAACAAAGTTCACACAATTACGATTAATATTTTTTTTTCGATGCTCTTTAAAACAAACCGATTCAAAAATGTATGGAATAATAAGCGATTCTTAAAAGAAAGCCAAAGACAAAACCCTCCATAACCTTTGGGTAGATTTCATTTTACGTTTCCTTTTCAAAGTCTTCATTATTCTTGCGAGCAGCTTTTAGGACCACACTGTAAAAGCTGCAACTTCAAGCAACTGATGCTCATGATTTTTTAGAACAACAAATAATGAATAAGCGCATTTCTGCATCGGATTTCAAACAGCCACAATTTATTAAAGACTTCAAAGCAGAAATGCAAAATCCTTCCCCTTTCATTATTGATGTTATTAGTAAGCTACTGCAGATTAATGAATGCTGAGGGTCAGCTTTATGAATATTAATGTATTGGGGGGGAATGCCAGTGAAAATTGATAGAATTATTTATTTAAAGTACATGGGCACTGTTTTTGGAGATGCTTTCGGAAACATGTATATCAAGGAGGATACAGAGGCACTATAAAAGAATTATGGAAAAATACTTCAGCATTTTGAAATGTATCTGGTTGAATATCATTATCTTTAATAATAATTTGATGATAGTGATTGAGAGCTTCAATCCTGAAAGTCATCCGGGGTTGAGATCCGGTGACTCTAAAGGCCGTAGCATCATAATTCATTTCATCAAACTATTTAATGGTGTCTTGTGGGGTTATCCTGGAAGAGACGACTCTCAGAACTTTACACTGGTTTCTAGTGACTCTTCCCTCTAAATGGCCCTAATCACTATAACAAGCATCTCTATATGACCAATAGTTTCTAGAAATGTCACATGCATTCCTACTCAGCTTCTTGTCAAATGTATCAGCTTGATGTCTCACCCCCAGACCTTTCAACACTCTCTTTCCTACCTGTCCTGGACCTACACTGTTGATTTCAATTGTATGTAATTCAACATAAAATGAATGCTGACATTATAATTGGAAGCTACTTAGCAACCACACACATAGGGTAATTAACATTTAAGAACTAATTGAAAAGGTGAATGTTCTACCAGCTCGGTCCTGCTCTTCTCTCACATTAGTTTGTTATTTCTGTTCTGGCCCTCCCCTGTCTTATCTTCTTCTCCTTTCTCTCTGTCTGTCTGTCTGTCGACACACCTATATACCATATACCACATTGTGCATACAGGAGCTATAGGTCTATAATTTGATCATTTGAATCCCAAAGAACTCATGCAAAAGCTTTTGTAAAGAGAACAATAGGAAAATACATATTATGAGCTAATGATGTGTGATGTTTCACCTTTGCCTGCCAGGTTGCCAGTTTTCACTATGTTAAGCCTGTGTCACCTCGACATACATCGTGATATAATACAAAAGAAAATGGAACAAAAACCAGTGGATATATATATATATATATTTTTTTTTTTTTTGCACTGCAGTACATGTGAACTAACCCAGCCCAGCATCTCCTTATCTAACTATGACCCTCATGCACACACACACACACACACACACACACACTTGCACAAAAAAAGAAGCATGTCCTCAACACATAAGTCCGGTTCTCTATTCAGACAGCTTCTCCCCATCCAGCACACTTTTTTTTTCAAAGGGAGATTATATGAATAGTTCCCATTCACTGCTGTTCTACAGCCTGTTTTTGAATAGCAATGGATGTCTCCAGTGCCTTCCAGCAATAATTTTCTCATTTGGACTCTATTTCATGGCATCAAATTGAACAGACATTGAATTTGTTGTAATATGCGAACAGATTGAAATTCACTGAGCTTTGGAGTTGGGTATGATGGGAGTTTCTCAGTGAACCTTTTCACACTATTACTTATGAGGCAAATTTACCGCTCTGAACTATTTCTATGCACACGCTCATTTTTAATACTAAATTAACATTCGTGTTTTCTCTAAGGCTCCACCCTTTTCAGTCTCTCCTCAACTCTCTCTCTCTCTCTCTCTCTCTCTCTCTCTCTCTCTCTCTCTCTCTAACACATAGATATTGAGTTTCTGAAGTACATTTGGTCTGGAATATATTTATTTTTCTTGAATACTTAATGTAATGTCTTTCCTTCTTTTTTTTTTTTCATTAAACAGCTGACTCCACCAGAAACATTATTTCATTTTGCCGAACAAATGTTTTTTTTTTTTTTTATTTTGCGAGGTGGAACACTTTCGCACAACTTTCAAAAGAAAATAAAAAAAGGGGGTCCAGTTTTTTTTTCCAAGTGATAGCATGAGCATCTAACATATGGTTTCAGAATATATACAGTAAGCAAGTCAATACTTTTAGCTGGAGGAAATATTCAAAATATTCAGAGGTAGTTGGTTAATCCTCTAGGATTGATAGATATACTAGAAGACGTTCCAACTTTCTGAATGACAGCATCAACAGGTTTTACAAAATTCATAAATAAATACATAAATAGAGAGATAAATGAGGAGAAAGCTTTAGATTTCACTAGTCTATGGGTCACTTTTTATTGTTTTATTTTGCAACAACTTTCTATCTTGATCTATCTAACCTGCCAACCACCATCCTACTGTTTATACCATTATTATTATTATTATTATTATTATTATTATTATTATTATTATTTTATTTTTTTTTTTTATTTTTATTTTTTTTTTTTATTCGTAAAATCTCTGTAAAAAATTATAGGCTCATGGATAATTGTTTGACTTCATTAAGTAGAGCAACATGTAGGTTTAGTGATTGTAGCAGTTTTTTTCCCAGTGTTATTTATCTGTAACAGAAGGGTCCCTGGTGGTCTAGTGGTTAGGATGCGGCGCTCTCACCGCTGCGGCCCGGGTTTGATTCTTGGTCAGGGAACCAACCCCAGCCATTAGGGTTGCACAAGCCAGTGCACTCTTAGTGCCGGTCCCAAGCCCGGATAAATGGGAAGGGTTGCGTTAGGAAGGGCATCCAGCATAAAAACATGTACCAAATCAAACATGCGGATGATCCGCTATGGCGACACCTAATGGGAGAAGACGAAAGAAAATTATTTGTCTGTAACAGTCATTAGGATTTAAATTCCCATGACCTTTGCTTGTAAAATCACTAACATAACCAAAGAACGTAAACATAAACAGGAGTTGTGTTGTAAAGGCATGTGCACCTAGAATAAAGTCTTTGTAAAGTCTATGAAAATAACACCCTGGGATTATAAAAGGTGAGAGAGATAGAAGGTTAGATAGAACGAGAGCAACATTAGGAATTGAGACACTGATTCTCTCGTCGGGTTGCTCTGTCTCTTCTCGTTTTATTCACCTGCACTCACACTTACTGTTTAGAGAAACTCAAACACAGCAGCCAAAGTTACAGCTCTGCCTAATACTAAATCAGTCCTATTGCTTTTCTGTCTCTGCTCCACTATATCCTAAAGTATTTAGCATTTTTCTTTCTTGTCTCCCTGCATTTCTCCTCGTCTCGCTCTCAACTACCTCCCACACCTCCGACTGCAATAATGCGGTAACATGACGGCTTATAATGGAGTGGCAAAGCGGATCAGCAATGATAACGGTGATCATGTTACCGCATATTTTATCTGTGCTGAAAAACAGTGAGCTTAACTAGCGTGCCTTTCAACTCAGCATGCGCTTTTTGATCGACCCTTTCGCACACACTTATCGCATGGCGATGCCGTGATGCAGAGAACACGCACCTACGCATAAACAGAAGCATAATGATATATTGAATAAGCCGCAGAAGGAATTCGGTGATAAAAACGAAACATTTGTGCGACAGCAGTTTGGCAACTGAGATTCTCAGCAAATATTTGAATAGGACCACATGTACACCTGCTCAAGCATGCAAGAATCCAATTAGCCAATCATGTGCTAGCATTGCATGGCAGACAATCATATGATTTCTAACTTCTGGCCATAGCATTGCTGTTAGTGTTAGGTTCGATTCAGGTAATTATCGAAACTGACTGATTGAAAACTTTGATTCTCAGGGCAAATTCAGACACACAACAGTTTCTAAAGTTTATACAGAAAAGTAGAATTGACGTAAACTGATGACAGCGGTGTGAGAGAAATAATCACAAGATAAATACCATGAGGTAGGGATGGTAACCCATATAAACACTCTGTACAACCATGCTGAGCTGAAAAGCATCTCAAAATGAAATCTCTCATAGTTTCATTTCTTTCAGCCAAAAGGAATCTGAGGATCTACAGTAGAAGCAGATTCAGTGATCCACTGTTAAATATTGCAAAAAGGACACCTGGTTGCTTTTTTTTCAAACTTTAATTGATGAGCTTCAGTGAACTTGATCCTGTGTCTACTTTCACAACAAACTTTTTTTTTTTGTGGGCTGCTCGGTTTTAGCCTTAACACCCAAAGTGGTCAAATCGAACACAAAATAAAATCGAGCTGGTCAAAAAATAAACCAACGCCTCCATAGCAATCCATTTCACTCATACTGTGTATACAGCTGAAGGCCTCTGTATTTTTTTGACCTTAAACTTTCTACTTCCCACCTGTTCGAGGTCAGGAATGCTCAGAGTCTGGATGCTCAGTGTACGCCAATGCGTATTTGTGTAAATATATAAAAGATCTCAAATGTATAAAAAAGGTATAAGAACATTTGTTTGGTTAGGGAAGCATTTATATAAAAAAATATATATATAGAATATAGGAAGTGATATTAATATTGCATCCAATAACATAACCTGTAATTGAATATCCCTGAACTAAAGATGATCTGCATATATTAAAAAAATAATGAGCCTTGTGAATTACATCACCTACTTACTAGTGGTCACTTTTTTGCTTATTTGTATTTATACATTGTGTTGTGTATATACTGTGTACTATAGTATGTCTCTATATATATTTGCATCTTTGCTGCTGAGAAATTTCCCCACTGTGGGATGAATAAAGGTATATCTTATAATATCTTATCTTTATTATTCAATACATAATGATCTATGAATCCTATTTAATGATCTAAAAGAATGTCATAGACAAACATTAAATTCTACTATAATTCCAATTAGTGTCTGATCTCAGCTTTACTAGTCAGAATTAGAAGTTGGACAGCTGTATGTAAATATTGTGTATTTAGAACATGCACATTGGAGCCTAGTATACTCAGGTGAACTTTGACCCATGGAAAAATACACAGTGTAAGACTGTATAATTGTGAGACAACAAAACATCTTTATATAAGTTGTATATATTTGTTTGTTTGTTTTAATTGTTGTTGTTTTTTTTCTTCTTCTTATATCTGAAGTGACATTTCCAGAGTAACAGCGACACTCTAAAGGCCTTGTTTCATTTGGCATCAGTGGCCTTGTTTGAATGGAGTGCACTTCCTTGTTGCTTTCTTCCAAGACACACATTTGAATCTGTAATGGACATTGTGTACTTGTATAGACACAATAATATGGTGCTTTTATCAACTCAAATAGAACCTTGGTCGAAATGGCTGCATGTGTGTTTATGTGTGCATGTTACTAAGGAAACTTGTGTGTGTGTGTGTGTGTGTGTGTGTGTGTGTGTGTGTGTGTGTGTGTATATATGTGTTCTTTGTCTAAGAGCATGCCAAGGTTTTTTGCGTTCTAAAGCAAGACCCTTTTTTTTTTGGGCCGTCTAGCCCTGACACACACACACACACACACACACACACACACACACACACACACACACACACACAGCTCACACTGTCCTTGCGCACATACTTATTGTAAAGGAACATCTCTAATACACAGATAATAGAAGTCACAGTCATGGTCACTGGACAGTAAAACTTGATAAATTGCACAATAAATGAATAATCTGATTAAATCCCTCATTAATCAAAACAAAGATGTTATGTCTGAAAGGTAAACATATAAACATAATAAGCTCTAGAGAAGATGGCTGATAGATGTATGAATAGATATTTTTGCATAGACACACCCTCTCATAGACACACAGTTGTATAGACTCACACTCTCTCATAGACACACAGTTGCATAGACACACACTATCTCTCATAGACACACAGTTGCATAGACACACCCTCTCATAGACACACAGTTGTATAGACCCACACTCTCCCACAGACACACAGTTGCATAGACACACACTTTCTCATAGACACACAGTTGCATAGACACACACTATCTCTTATAGACACACAGTTGCATACACAAACATTCTCATAGACATACAGTTGCATAGACACACACTATCTCTTATAGACACACAGTTGCATACACAAACATTCTCATAGACACACAGTTGCATAGACACACACTCTTTCATAGACACACACTTTCTCATAGACACAGTTGCATAGACACACACTATCTCTTATAGACACACAGTTGCATACACAAACATTCTCATAGACACACAGTTGCATAGACACACTCTTTCATAGACATACACTTTCTCATCGACACACAGTTGCATAGACACACACTCTCACAGACACACAGTTGCATCGACACACACTCTTTCATAGACATACACTCTTATAGACACATAGTTGCAAACACACTCTCATAGACACACAGTTGAATACACACACTCTCATAGACACACAGTTGAATACACACACTCTCATAGCCACGGTTGCATAGACACACTCTCTCATAAACACATAGTTGCATAGACACACACATTCTTAAAGACACACAATTGCATTGACACACTCTCATAGACACACAGTTGCATACACACACTCTCTCATAAAACACAGTTGCATACACACTCTCTCATAGACACACAGTTGCATACACACCCTCTCTCATAAACACAGTTGCATAGACACTCTTTCATAGACAAATAGTTGCATAGACACACACACTCTCATAGACACAGAGTTGCATAGACACACTCTCTCATAGACACAGCTGCATAGACACACTTTCTTAAAGACACGCAGTTGCATAGACACAATCTCTCTTAGACACACAGTAGCATAGACACACACTCTTATAGACACACATTCTCCAAGACACACAGTTGGAGACACACTCCCATAGACACACAGTTGCATAAACACACTCTCATAGACACAGAGTTGCATAGACACACTCTCTCATAGACACGTAGTTGCATAGACACACTCTCTCTTAGACACACAGTAGTATAGACACACACTCTTATAGACACACATTTTTAAAGACACACAGTTGGAGACACACTCCCATAGACACACAGTTGCATAAACACACACTCATAGACACAGAGTTACATAGACACACACTCTCATAGACACAGTTGCATACACATGCTCTCATTGACACACAATTGCTTACACATACACTTTCATAAACACACGGTGCATAGGCACACTTTCTCTCACAGACACACAGTTGCATACACACACTGTTATGGACACACATTTGCATAGACACACTCTCAGATATACTCGCTCATAGACAAGCTCTCACAGACACACTTTCACCCATAGAGACACTCTCTCACCCAAACACACACTTTCTTTTAGATGAATTCTCACAGACACACTCTTTTTTACAGACACACTCTTCCTCGCAGACCCACACACTCTCATAGACAAGCTGTCATAGACAATCTATCATAGACACACACTTTCGCTCTCTCTTTCTCTCTCTTATGTACACATTCTTTCTCACAAAATGATTCACACACACTCTCTCTCTGTCTGTGATGGAGAGTTCTGTGCATGTGTGAATGGTGTGCTGAATTCCTAAGAGGGCCGAGGAGAGGAATGTTGAGAGGAATTTATCTTTTTCACTTCCCTTTTGCTATCTGCCTCTGCCTCGCTATTTCTGTTCTCCTCTGCCCAGTGTTCATATCTATTTTGCCTCGTTCTGTCTCGTTTTCTTTCTCTCCTCCTCTCTTTTTCTCTCATACACAAATTTCCAATGTTGTTTGACCTAATTTAACTGGAGACGTAATAATGGAGACAAAATCACATGCATGTACAGTATGATTTTTGCCGTATGGGTTACGGTGTGGCGCTTGGGTGTATATCTATAAAGACATGCAGGAAAGTACTCATATTTAACAGACAATGGAGTGTGTGTGTGTGTGTGTGTGTGTGTGTGTGTGTATGTGGTGTGCAGGCAGTGTGCACTGATATATGAACACAGAGCTTCCTAGGAAATGACCTCGCACATGAAATTTTTACAAGGCGGCCGTGCCGGAGAGACTTTGATTCATGATAGCGGATCATCGAGATTTGTTCGCATTGTATATTTTTTTTTCATCATCTTAAGCGGTCTTAAGAATAAGAGTGAGAAAGCTACTAGAGGGAGAGGGAGAGAGCCAGGGATGAAAAGAGAAAGGGAAAGTGAGTGTGGAGGAAAAAAGAGCCCGTAAAACTCCATATTTGGGCAAAGATTAACCAGTGCACAGACACACATCTCTTCTTCCGCTGCACTTTTCATTCGCTTTATGTCTTCCCCTGTTCGCCTTTACCTCTGTAAGGTCCTGAATAATGCACTAGCTAATACTCAACTGCTATTACTCACACACACACATATATACACACACACACACACACACACACACACACACACACACACACACACAACAGCTATTTTCAAATCCGTGTGGAGATTTTTGATGTTTGGAACACTGGCTCTTCCATTATGGAAAAGATGACTCCTTATGTAATGCTGCTGTCATTTCTATTTCTTTTTTTTTTTTTCATTTTCTCTTCACATTTGCTCCATATCTCTTTTTTGTCTTTGACAATGGCATATGGATTTATATGCTTGATGTAATTTGCTTTCTATATACTTTCTTCTCAAGATACTTTCTCTCTGATTGATGTAGAATCTAGACAACAGATCTGGTACTGCAGACAAACAGGTTTAAGATGGCAGCGTTCTTTGTATCAGGGGTTATTTGAATGACAGGTGCACAAACCACCAAAGTTGGTTGGATGATTGAACCTGAAACGATATTCGTACCGAAACATGTCTATGCATGGATCAGTGCAGCTTCTGTAGCTGTTTAATTACATGCAATTAGAATTAGGAAGCTGCGGTATATAGTATCCAAAACATATACAGGTACGCGTTAGATTTTTGTAATTCTTGCAAATGAGAAGACTTCGGGAAGGAAGCAGATGACTATGGGCCAGTTATATCATAGACAGGTTTTAGGTAAAGCCCAGAGCATTTTGTTTGATTACTATGCTATTTCTCATGAGATTCAACTCCTCCCTTCTGGCATTCGGTATAAAACCTCTATTAGTAAAACAAATTATTTTAGACTGTTATTTATCACCTCAGTTGTAAAGTTTTTAAATTAAAGGTAAATACCTTCTTAGGAGGAAACTAGTTGTTTGTGTTGTGTGTTTGAATTATTGTATGTCTTATGTGAAATGCTTATATTCTGCAAACCAAATTGTCTTATAAAGAAATTAAAACTTAGGGCAAAATACACTGATCATCAATAACATTAAAACCATCTGCCTGATGTTGGGTAAGTCCTCCTATTGACACCCTTTATCAAAGCGAGCATCAGGTTTTCTAACAATTTCTAGCAATTTGTGCTACAAAAAAGGACCAGATGGCTAACCTTCACTGCCTATTAACATCGTTGTGCCTTGGACAGCCATGACTCAGTCACTAGTTCACTGGTGTTCCCTTCTTGGAGAACATTTGGTAGGTATTAACCACTTCATACAAACAACAACCCACAAGACCTGCTGTTTTGGAGATGCTTGGACCTTGTCGTCTAGCCCTCACAATTTAGCCATGTCAAAGTCACTCAGATATTTACACTTGTCCAATTTTCTCCCCTTCTTTCAGCTTCACAACTGAGAACTGACTGCTGACATTCTGCGTAATATATCTCACCCCTTCACAGGTGCCAGTGTAGGGAGATAATCGATGTTAGTCACTTCTCAAGTCAAGTCAAGAAGCTTGTATTGTCATTTCAACCATATATAGCTTACACAATACAAAGTGAAATGAGACAACGTTTCTCCAGAACCCTGGTGCTACATAAAACAACATAGAGCTACATTACACTAAATAGATCTACAAACTGTACAGAACACAGAGCTAATAACTAAAAAGTAAGTTGTGCTTGTCACATAAATTGCACCAAGTGCATCCAAGTGCAAACAGAGCAGACAAAAGACAACACAAGACAGTGTAGGACAGATACACAAAACAGAAAATATTGCCACCAGTAAACCTACTCTTTAATGTGTTATACAGTACAATGTGCAAAAACAGAATTGTAACTAAATGTTATGGCTGACCTTTGTTAAAGAGGTAGAAAACCATTCCTACACAAAATAGACTGCAAGTTAAAAAAGTTACACAGCAAATAAACAGGTTAGACAAAACAATAATTAGAAGGAATCAATGTATAATTGGTAGAAAATAATACAAAACCTAATCATCGAAATGTAGCCTTCCCTGTGTCTTATGAGTGAATCATCTGTTGTGTTGTGCTGTTCCTGTGTGACAATTATGGAAATGATTTCACAGAAGACAGCTCATATGAGCTCATTTGATCAGAGACTAGCTACAAGGCTGCAGATATTATTTCAGGAAGGAAAACAAAAAAATATATACTTTTTTTTCCAGTTTATTTTCTCTTTCTAGTTTGATTAGTGAACTGACAGTGTGGCTTAGCTACAAAAAAAAACAACAAAAAAAAGAATAAATGGAAATGAATTTTTAAAAATGACTAGACAGAAATGTACTAATAAAAAAGTATCAATAAGTCATGCATTAAACAAACAGAAAAGTAAACAAGAGATAGATTAAAATACTTGAATAAATAAATAAGTAAGTAAGTAAATAATTCATTACATAAAAAAAAATTAGATGCTCATATCCATATGACATTTATTAAATCAGATCAGGTCCTTATTATGTCTTTTCTCTTTACCTCCTGTTGTCTCTGTTTTTTTATTCTTAGTCTGCGTCACTGCCTCCTTATTTCCTATGCAAAGGATGTAATCATTACAAAATATACATAACTTAATCTCATACTATCTAATGAACCAAGCAAAAAACTTTTAGCAAAAACATCCCGTATACTGTGGTAATCTCTGGCAACGGAAGGAACGCCGTTCAATATGTTCCTTGTGCAAATTCATGAACACAAAGGATTATCTTTGAGATACAATCGCCTGTACAATTAGTAAAACAAAACAAAAAAACACACACTGGTTGCTGATTTGTGCAGGATCTTCAGCAATAAACAAAACATGTTTTTTAGCAAAGCCAAAAACTGCTGCTTAATTACATGGTTTGGAGTCCCAGAACCTTAAAGGATTAGCATCAGAACTGGTAGCTAGGAATATAATTAGCTAGTTAGCTAGTCAAGTGCATTAATACAGATTAAAGGAATAATGTATGATTGTTATTCTTTCAAAGAAGCAATGTGTTTGCATCTAGGTTGATGGTCATGTCCCTTTGCCACTAGTGGGAGTGTTAATTTCTCTCATTATACTGAATGTAAAATATGGTCATTGTTTTTTTTCTTATTCTTTTTTCAGTAACCTTTATTTATAGTTGAAGGGTTTATAGGGCTGTAGCCAATTATACATAAGTCTAAGACAAGGAAAAGCTGAGATCATTATAAGTGAGATCAATGCTTAAGATTGGGAAAAGTCCAAGTACAAATACTACTAAATCCAAGACAATCCAAGTCAATACAGAGAATGTCTTGAGACCGGTCTCAAGTCAGACCACCATAAGATTTAGCTTACATGAGAGCTTTAGGCTGCACTTTTTTCAGTTTATCCTCAGACATGCGTGTTAATGACTTTTCTGAAAAGATTGTGAACACGAATGATGATAGAATCATTCTACCACCAGACAGGATATGAAAGTAGTTATGGCAGTGAGAAAAATTAGATAAATAGGGGTTTTATTTTATTCTGGTTGGTAAACAAATTGTTAAAAAATATATATCATTCCACTCATCATATCACGTTTTATTCCTTATACTAAACTTCAGAAACAAATGTAACAAATGCAAACAAAATTCTGATTCCTAAATTGAATTACATAGCGTGAGCTTGTTTTTTTCACATAGGGTTCATGTAAACCAATTCTATTTTATAGTATTCAATTACCTTAAGCAATATGTCTGTGATAGAATAGAGCTGTGTCACAGAGCGCCATTAAACCAGGCTTAATTCTCAGCTCCAGTAAGCTAATTTGGTTTGATTTTTTTAGGGATTGAAAAATACATGATCAAATCATGTTAGAGCTATAAAAAAAATTGATAAAATAAACAAATTGCATTAATGTAATTCAATTAATTTTAATGGAACCGATGTATACATCTGATTCAGATCAATTCACTGAATTATTTTTCAATGTTGCCTGCTGGGAAAAATAAAATCATATAAAAATGGCTTTTCCTCGGCTATTGATATAAACACAACATTGTTAAGATCATAAACTATTAATTAATTATAAAAATGTAATCTAGAATCCATACATGCAATATTCATATTTTGGGTGGTATCATTTTTCTCTTCTTTTCTCAGTAATATATAAATTTGGAATGATTGACAGTTGCATAAGTGTTTCCTGATACAGCCTGACCCTCTTGAAGCCCTGCCCCCTACCTCCTAACTCATCTTAATCATCTTTCAGTCTATGCAATGTGCTAAAGATTGTAATCATGAGTAGCAAATGTATTGATGCATGAGGGATTAACACTATAAAACTCCTTTTTTGGTCAATGTCCATTTTTAAAAGTGCTCTACAAACAAAATTTAATTGAATCAATGCACTAAATGTATTTAATTTGAAACTTTTTGACAAATGTGAACAGAAAGTGTACTGAGAACAGACAACCTAAAAAAACAGAAACTGAAATTGAATACAGCAGTCATACATTAACACTGAAGCTTCATCACATTAATCAGCCTGAAATGACAAGAAAGAAAATGACCAAACCATTTTCTACAGCAGGTTTTATGAATGTTATATGGTAACCTTTTTCTATTTAACATAAAATTTCAAGTACTCAGTGAACAGATTTTAAAAGAAAAGAGAACAGAGTGAACTGCTTGCTTGTAAAAGCTAAAAGTTGAAAGTAGAATTGCTAAATAAATAAGAAAAAATTCGACTTTCAAAAATCAATACTCAGACCAACTATTATTATCATCCATCTTTTTATGCTCCAAAGTAAATTTATTCTCATAATTGGAACAAAATTTAGCCTATTGTGACAAAAACATATTTCTGCATTTTGACTATTTACTCTTCACACACTAATGGAAAAGCTTAGCAAAGCTCACAAAATGTTAAAAAGCTCAAACAATATATATTCATGTAATGTAAGTATATAAATATATGTACAGCAAATACATTAAGGCTCTGGGAAGTGTAAAAATGTGTATTATACCAAAACATTTTTAGCAATAAATGCTAAATAAATTATAGTGCAAATGTTCAGTTTTTGATCTTTTAGTTTATATCTTTTATTTCCTGTTTAGAGGTAACAACAAAAGAAAAAGAAAGTGTTTTCGGTTTAGTTTGTAAAAATAGAAAGAATCTACCAGATTCTGTGTTTTTGTGTGGATGTGAATATGAGCGCTGCTGCCACACCCAATAACCGGGAGTGTCACACAAAGCATATATTACATTAGGATGATATATGAGTGTATGCCAGTGTGTGTCTTTGTGTGTAGGTGTGTTCATTTTTGGGTTATGCCAAATATTGTCTTTAAGCATTATTGCAATATATATATAATCTGTATATGTGTGTTAGTGTGTGTGCATGTTTGGTGTGTAGGTGTGTGCGTATAAGTGCTACAACACACATAAGGAGGTGTGAGATGTAAAGCCTCAGGCAGAGAGAGAGAGAGAGAGAGAGAGAGAGAGAGAGAGAGAGAGTGTGTGTGTGTGTGTGTCATGTGTGTGTGTGTGTCGTGTGTGTGTGTGTGTGTGTGTGTGTGTGTGTGTGTGTGTGTGTTATATGTGTGGTGTGGGGCTGGTGAGCGATGGCAGTCATTTGTGCAAACGGAGAGAAGACACTCCCCAGACTGACGGCCCCTGGGTCCCAGACTCCACTGGATTAATGACCGGGCCAGTGGACAGCTCCATGTAATTCTGATAAATTAACATTAGTGAGGAGAGGCAAGAGGGGCGGAGGTGGAGGGGCACACTTTGGATGGAGGGAGATAGAGAGAAAAAATTGGCTTTCATTTGGGTTTGGGCTTTCTGCAAACTCGTTTATCATCTCGCCACTCGTTTTCTGCAATTTGCTCCCTATCCAGAATGATCATTTCATTTTCCAATTTTCCATCCCCAGTCTTCCTTTTTTTTTTTGTTTTTGTTTTTTCTCTTTGAGAAGTTATAGCATGTAATTATTGTGTTATAACGGATTTATTACACTGTATCAAATGCTTTCTTTATTATTTGCCTACGAACGATCTTTCATCAGCTTGTGCCATTAAAATGATGAAATGTGTGCAGGGCTGAGGGGTTAATGGTGTGCGTGTTCCATCTCGGTTCTCACGGTGGGTTTAACAGATATAGGGAGTAAATGGAAGATCCGTCTTCATTTTCATTTGACATTATGAAAAATCTGCAGCACTTATCATAAGCCAAAGTGATTTTGTAACACAAAGGGATTAGCAGAAATTGCGAGCACTGTCAGTGTAATCATTTATTTTATTTTTAATGAAACCCACTTCTTATTTCTTTTTTTTTCTTTTAAATGACTTACTGCTGATTCATTTACTGCATATGTATATACTTTATTGTTATTTTAATTATTTGTCAAACATGCTTATAGCACTTATATAAATACACACAGTCTTTTTCTCTTTATAAATCTTACTACACAATCTCATAAGTTCATGTCATAGTTCATGATTGTTTGCATTCGCATGTTAATCAGTTTACATGCACATTGTACACATTGCAAGTATTTATGTACAAAAATTGACAATTTTTTTTGATTCTGTAAACAAAATCAATGTATTTGCATATGATGTCTCTTTATTTAAACAAAGCCAAAATATCTCTTTCTTCTCTCTCTCTCTCTCTCTCTCTCTCTCTCTCTCTCTCTCTCTCTCTCTCTCTCTCTCTGTGTCTTTCACTTTCTTTTTTTTACAATGTACTTAATATTTCTCAAAATAGTTTCTCTCCTAGTTCTGTTATAAAGCTTGAATGATTACCCATGTGGCTTTGCAGCTGTTCAGAACTACACACAATGGCTTGGCATGACACACAGACCATTAGATGACCTTAAAGCACTCTCTGTATCAGATAGACAGCTATGGTCAGAGGGTATGTCAACAAAAGACCTAACTCTGTGTAACTGGGACAACGTATGTGTGTGTGTGTGTGTGTGTGTGTGTGTGTGTGTGTGTGTGTGTGTGTGTGTGTGTGTGTGTTGTAGACTTAGTAATATTACTAGTATAAAAGCTGCTTCTGGTAACCCTTACATAAATGTCCTTGTATAAATAGAGGTTGAAATGTTTGCATTTCAGTAGCTATAAATCTAATATATATATATATATATATATATATATATATATATATATATATATATATATACAGGAGTGCAGAATTATTAGGCAAATGAGTATTTTGACCACATCATCCTCGTTATGCATGTTGTCTTACTCCAAGCTGTATAGGCTGGAAAGCCTACTACCAATTAAGCATATTAGGTGATGTGCATCTCTGTAATGAGAAGGGGTGTGGTCTAATGACATCAACACCCTATATCAGGTGTGCATAATTATTAGGCAACTTCCTTTCCTTTGGCAAAATGGGTCAAAAGAAGGACTTGACAGGCTCAGAAAAGTCAAAAATAGTGAGATATATTGCAGAGGGATGCAGCAGTCTTAAAATAGCCAAGCTTCTGAAGCGTGATCATCGAACAATCAAGCGTTTCATTCAAAATAGTCGACAGGGTCGCAAGAAGCGTGTGGAAAACCAAGGCGCAAAATAACTGCCCGTGAACTGAGAAAAGTCAAGCGTGCAGCTGCCAAGATGCCACTTGCCACCAGTTTGGCCATATTTCAGAGCTGCAACATCACTGAGTGCCCAAAAGCACAAGGTGTGCAATACTCAGAGACATGGCCAAGGTAAGAAAGGCAGAAAGTCGACCACCACTGAACAAGACACACAAGCTGAAACGTCAAGACTGGGCCAAGAAATATCTCAAGACTGATTTTTCTAAGGTTTTATGGACTGATGAAATGAGAGTGAGTCTTGATGGGCCAGATGGATGGGCCCGTGGCTGGATTGGTAAAGGGCAGAGAGCTCCAGTCCGACTCAGGCGCCAGCAAGGTGGAGGTGGAGTACTGGTTTGGGCTGGTATCATCAAAGATGAGCTTGTGGGGCCTTTTCGGGTTGAGGATGGAGTCAAGCTGAACTCCCAGTCCTACTGCCAGTTTCTGGAAGACACCTTCTTCAAGCAGTGGTACAGGAAGAAGTCTGCATCCTTCAAGAAAAACATGATTTTCATGCAGGACAATGCTCCATCACACACGTCCAAGTACTCCACAGCGTGGCTGGCAAGAAAGGGTATAAAAGAAGAAAATCTAATGATATGGCCTCCTTGTTCACCTGATCTGAACCCCATTGAGAACCTGTGGTCCATCATCAAATGTCGATTTACAAGGAGGAAAACAGTACACCTCTCTGAACAGTGTCTGGGAGGCTGTGGTTGCTGCTGCACGCAATGTTGATGGTGAACAGATCAAAACACTGACAGAATCCATGGATGGCAGGCTTTTGAGTGTCCTTGCAAAGAAAGGTGGCTATATTGGTCACTGATTTGTTTTTGTTTGGTTTTGAATGTCAGAAATGTATATTTGTGAATGTTGAGATGTTATATTGGTTTCACTGGTAAAATAAATAATTGAAATGGGTATGAATTTGTTTTTTGTTAAGTTGCCTAATAATTATGCACAGTAATAGTCACCTGCACACACAGATATCCCCCTAAAATAGCTAAAACTAAAAACTACTTCCAAAAATATTCAGCTTTGATATTAATGAGTTTTTTGTGTTCATTGAGAACATGGTTGTTGTTCAAATTAAATCCTCAAATAAAATTAATCCTCAAAATACAACTTGCCTAATAATTCTGCACTCCTGTATATATATATATATATATATATATATATATATATATATATATATATATATATATATATATATATATATTATACCACAAAGCTGGAGGCACTTAATTGTATATCACATCTTTAGATGTGCTATAATACAATTTTATCATTTACAATAAAATAAAATGCATTCATTTGAACTTGGAAACCCAAACCTTTTCCCGCATGGCAATGCCCCTGTGCACAAAGTGAGCTCCTTGACAATATGGCCTCCCCCAGGCCTCCTCACCTACATCAGCACCTGCCGTTTGTAATACTCTTGTGGCTGATGAACACAAATATCCATAAGCACACTCCAAAATCTACTAGAACAGCTTCCCTGAAAAGTGGAGGGAATTATAATAGCAAATCTGGACTAAATGTGAAATGGAATGCTTAAAAATCACATACCATACTTATGACCTGGTGAATCAGATTTCAGCCTCTTGTCAATCTAATCTGCCCAGGGCCTTCAAAATCAGTACTGCTGGCCTTTTTTTTTACCTTAGTCTCTATTAGAAATGAGTCTGTTTCTTTAACCAATTAGATTTCATATTCGCCTTACAGGGGAAGCTAGCTGGCCCAGAATAGCGTCAGCATTTTACCGTCCTCTGATTGGTAGGTCAGAGGGAAACTGTTACAGCCAAGTTCGACTGGCAAAACATATTTGTAGCGCTCTGCACACATTAAAACATCAGAGTTAGACTTTTTTATGTCTACGGAGGAAGAGAAAATGATTTGGTCTCGGACGTATTTAAAAATAGATTTTCAAGAAAAGCTAGACATACTAAGGAGGTCGGCCGACCCCGAAGCTAGCTAGCGTGTCTCAGTCCAGGAAAGGGTTTGGTGGACACTTTCAGATCAGTGAATACGAGCGGTACCACTGGCTTACATTCTTTGAGGAGTGGTGCAAATTATGAGTATGCATCTCTGGTGAGTAGGTTGTATTTCTTTAAATTTTGTATGTTTTTGTCATGGTTTTAGACAAATATTGATTCTGAACTGCTTCAGATGATGTAGGTGCACAGTTGCGGTTGTAGTGTTGAGTTTTGGAGCTATATATATATATATATATATATATATATATATATATATATATATATATATAGTTTAGATACTGTACCCGAATTATTTATTTCAAAACTGCCATAAAATATATTCAATTCAGGGTCTCTTATTCAGGTTTTTAAAATTTTTTTTTTGTTCTCTCTCTATCTCTATTTCTTTCTAAACAGCATTTTTTCTTTATGATTAATATCCAATGCATTGTTTGCAAGACAATATAGGTTTGTCATGAACAAAAATCTAAAAAAAAAAAAACCCTGACCCTCTCACCTTATTTAAATCTTATAAGTCATTAAAATAATGGTTTGCACTTTGATACGCATTTACATAAAGGTGATACAACAAAATATTATAGTGTGCTACTCTTCCTTTTGGCCAGTCAGTGTATATGACTTCTTAGAAGAAACATTCAATGAATGGATGTGTTATTACAATGTCTATTGGATCCATTAACACAGTAGTGCTAATGTATTCCTATATTACACTAATATTATGGTATAAAAACCATCTGAAAAGAACTTTCTCTAGAGTATACATTCCACAGAGCTAAATGTTCTGTTTGAAGCACGATGGCTCGATAGGCACAGTTCACTGCTGTATTCTCCTCTGGTTCACACTAATTTCAATTTGAGATCACGTAATTACGAATTTGTTCCACATTGTAGCTGCTAATGTGCCTGGTCCATTCCAGGGCATGTGAAAGCCAAGCCAAGAACGTGCATTCCTGTGTGTGCGTGTGTGTGTGTGTGTGTGTGTGTGTTTGCATGGAATGCAATTTAATAGCAAAATTAAACAAAAAAGAAATAGCCACATCTTTGCAGCTGATGGAGGAGATAGATTTAAAAGCACTTATAAGTCCATTAGAAATTAGTTTTTCTACTCAATCCTTTACCTATTATTTACTCGCAACACATTTTGTCACAAGGATATGACTTACATCCTCATATCAAACTGTCATCTACCCACTTTGTAGGTCATGTTGCAACAGTCAAAGCCCACCTTCATTTGCATATAAGATCAATATAGAATAAATAAGTGCTAGCATATAAGATCAATATGGAATAAATAAGTGCTATAAGACGTAACTATGCTACTATTTGGCAATAATGGATGTTTGAGTTTAGCATGGACTGGGTGTCTTATTTAAATTATCTTACAATGTTCAATTAATTATGGAAATGACACGTCAAGCATTTTAATGGTTGATCATTAGATTTAATGTTTAAGAAAGTTATATTCTTTTCTGATTAATGGTATAGACGTGATACACAGTCACTGTTTCACCAATGTAGATTCCAGACTAAAGTCTTTTTTTTTTAGCTGGAAATCTTTGTGTTACAAAGAACTTCTAATTTGAAGGCTCCTTCCACACATAATCAATAAATGTCTCAACAAATAAACAGAACCCCACAGGATCAGTGAATTTTCGAATGATTTGATTAAACAACATTATTATTTTTCGTCAATTTTTACAAGCTATAGAAACAAGATTATATTGCTATAGAAACAATAGTATATTAGAAGGAACATGGCTACACTGCTATGGTTCATGTTACAGCCAGCAGGATACTGTCTGAGCCATGCTGCTATACACTCTTTGACTTATTAGATCAGAGAATTCAACCGCACTGTGGAATAAATACATCTATACCAATGAAACAAAGTCTACCTGTGTAAATTGCTGCTTTAGTGTAATTTGAGCACAGCATATGATTACATGTTGCAGACTCTTAAAATTAGTGATTTTTTTTCGTCTCAGCCATAGTTTAAGATAGTTGTACTTGCGAGCCACATGGCAATGTAGATTTGTTTTTAAGCCACTAGGGTCCCTGGTGGTCTAGGGGTTAGGATGTGGTGCTCTCGCCTCTGCGGCCCGGGTTCAATCTCCGGTCAGGGAACCAACCCCAGACACTCTTAGTGCCGGTCCCAAGCCCGGATAAATAGGGAGGGTTGTGGTAGGAAAGGCATCCAGTGTAAATGCTATTCCAGGTTTCATAGCAGCCATGCAAAGTAGATCCCCCTATATATGCTTATACAGTAGACACCCTGTATATGCTTATAAGTGATACATAATATTATTAATTAGGAATATTTTAGTTTTTTTACCATCACTTTCTAATGTTTACTGCCATTACACATTCCACATCTAAGAGAGTTTTTCCCTGCCATGGTCGCCATGGCTTCCTCATCAGGGATAAATGCACACTATTCACCTTAACTCTTAAATTCTGTAAAGCTACTTTGAGACAATGTCTGTTGTGAAAAGCGCTATGGAAATAAACTTGACTTGACTTGACTTGACTTGACATTCCAGAATATGCAGCGCCAGAGTCTTGCAGATGATCTAGATGATCCTGGTACTTAGAGAAACATGATGGACCAGGGTTCCTACTTCAGATTTCAGGGGCAGTCTCTATTAATTACAGAATACTGCACTACATGCTATATGTATCGATTTAATTTAGAACTGCTATGTATAAAGTATATAATTGCGTTTGTATGGTTTATCAATAATTTAATAATTAATTGATTATTTAGTTGGCTTGTTTGTTAAATACATTTACCGCCAACATTCTTATCAATTGAAATTTACAGAAAATAAAAATAAAATCAGGATTGTCAGGATTATAACCTTATACAGTACCCATGATTCATGTTTAGGTTTAAATAGATCTCATAAATAAACTCAATGTGCACCACATGCATTTTTGCATTTGTATTTCCATGGTTGTTGCTAGTCTTTATGTTGTGTCCTTTGCTTCTTCTTTCGGCTGCTCCCATTAGGTCTCGCCACAGCAGATCATCCGTCTCCACACTACTCTGTCCTCTACATCTGCCTCTTTCAAACTAACTACCTGCATGACTTCCTTTATCACATCCATAAACCTCCTTTTGGCCTTCCTCTTTTCCTCCTTCCTGGTGGCTCCATCCTCAGCATTCTCCTACCGATATACCCCATGTCCCTCTTCTGCACATGTCCAAACCATCTCAACCAGGTCTCTCACTTTGTCCCCAAAACGTCCTACTGTTCCTCTAATAAACTAATTTCTAACCCTGTCTATTCTTCACTCCCAACAGAAATCATGTTTAGTCCTCATCTTTGTTATTTTGTGATTTGTTTCTTTGCATGTTTCCTATTTTACACTCTAAATATTTTCTTTGAACTTATTCTTGCCTGTATTATGTTACCATTTCAATTATATAACTGAGCAAGCGAGCATTACGGCCCTTGGTCAAGGGCTCAGAAGTAATAACTTGGCCATGCTGGAATTAAATTGAAACTATTAAAAGTTTGTGATATTGCATGTGGACTAGTTGTGAGCCATTCCAATATGAATGCATATTACATCACCACAACAGCAGGAAGTTAGTTATGAAATAATAGCTAAATGGCTTCTGTGCTAAATTATATAAACAATTACTTTGGGGTTTTATGAGTATTTATTTATTTCATTTTAATACTGATGTTAAATCGCATGACCAGCATTCACAATTATTTTGCATATCACTATCCTTATGTGGGGTCTGTTTAGTGTTGTTGAATGAAAAAACAAAACAAAATCAGAAAACAAAAATCTTGCGATTTGCAAGCCTGACTGTCTTTAACTATGACAAATTAAATTAGATTTTTTTATTGAACCTTTGATCTGATCGGGTCATATATAAAAATTGGTATTTATTAGACATCTAGTTAAAGGTGTATACATTTATAGATAAAGGTATAAACAAATTTCTGTGTTGATGGTAGGAAAACATAAAAAAGAAAGAAAACCAGAGAACATATATTTTTTTCCATAATGGACTAGATTAAAAGTAAACTACAAAGAAGTCTTAACATGTTATTACTGCTGTTAATGGAGTCTGAGCTTGTTAAAGGCCTGGACTTTGATGGTTTATTGAATGAGTTTGCAGGGTGAGGAGAGAAAAAAGAAGCATAGCATACTCCTCATTGATTGTATGTAATGTATTGGTTCATAGCGTGGGTAGCTAGCCTTGCTCAGGCTCCTGTTAATTGGCAAAGAAGTTCCTAATCTTCTTAAAAAAAACTGCATTCGTAATTGTAGAAGCCGGTGTGGATCAGTGCAGAGGGAAAATCAGGAGGCAGGCGAAGCATTAAAAATCCCAGCAATGGAAAGCTGAGGTCAGAGCGCAGGGTCAGCAATGATACAGTTCCCCTGGAGCACAGAGGGTTTAGGACCTTGCTCAAGGTACCAAAAGCAGGGTTTAAAGAACTGGGGCTTCCAATCAGTAACCCCAAGCCTTTTTCCACTGAGCTACCATGTCTAATTTCCCATTTTGGGCTCAGGTTTATCACTTTGCTTTCCGGAGTCTTATAAATCTCACCACAGGGGATGACAAACAGAAAAGAGGGCCATCAATGACTCACGCTTTGACCCCATTCAAGTCCACCACTTACAGTGTGTGTGTGTGTGTGTGTGTGTGTGTGTGTGTGTGTGTGTGCATGCACATGTCTTAAGCATCGTCAGCTATGACACACTTTGTCAATACATAACTATGGTATGGTAACACACACAGTACAAAATCATATAGGCTTCTTCATACATTATGAAGCATATTCATTATAATATCAATATTACTTTTTTTAATGACTGTAATGACTGTATACTGAACTGGGCATTTAAGGCATTTAATTCTATAAAATTTAAAAAATCTTAATTTCTATCAATATATTCCACATTTAGTCCCTAATTGCTGTTAACCTCAAATTTTCTGGGAAGATGTTTAACTAGATTTTTGAGTGTGTTTTTGGAGATTTGTGCTCATTTAGTACAAGAGCATTAGTAAAGTCGGGTACTGATGCAAGGTGTGTAGGACTGGGGTGCAGTCAGCATTTCATTCTAAATGTGTTTTAAAGGATTGAGGTAAGACCTCTGTAGCAGGCCACTCAAGACCTTCCACTAGAAAACGCCCCTCAAACAGGCTTTACTTCAAGTGGAGAGAAAAGTTAATGCTACGGCATCCAAAGGCATCCTTAACAATTGTGTGTCTACAACTTTGTGATAAAAGTTTGGGGAAGAACCGCATATGACTGAAAAAGTCTGGTATTCAAGTACTTTTTGTACATGAAGTGTATGTTTAATCAGTTAAACATGACACTTACAGGACACTCTAATGCATTGCTTAACCTTTTATTATAAACATTTACATATTTGGGGATACCTGAAATTATACATAAAAATATCTCTGTATGAAATGCAGTGATGATGTCATTGTATAATCAAGAGCAACCCAAATTACTCAAGACCAAGACCAAGACCAGATTTTTTTCTCACAAAGTCTGAATATCTAATAGCAGACTCAACATCTGTGCAACTCATGCAAGAGGTTTAATTGCTTCTGTGACCATAGTAATTAGTCAATATTTCTGTGGCTGTAGTTGGAATAATTTCTTTTTTTGTCTTTTGTGCTCTTATGACTTACGACAAAGTTTCACAAGTCATTGCACGCCACTTCTAACTGACCTAAACTGCAACAAGAAAAAAAAAACTTCTCAGATCTTTCAGCTCAGTAGGGCACGTTATTTTAAATGCCGAGCGAAATCCAGTGACCTTTTCAATAGCAAAGAAATAAATGCAATACAATACAATACAATAAAATGCAATACAATACAATACAATACAGTACAATAACCCTTAGGATTAATTCAAGTTCTTAATGCTTCAATCAGACTTTTCCCAACTTGCTTTCCAAGGTATTTTGCAATGTGACTTTATTTGCATGCAAACACATTAATTCAATGCAGTTCATTTCCCATCTTGTCACAGATCATGTGTATGAAGTAGGGATGTGACTGAAAATGTATCTGGAATCAACAGATTTGTTCTAATTGAATTTCTTTTATTAATCTATATTAACTGTCTGATCAGTGGTTTTTTTTGTGTGGGTTTTTTCAGAAATTATAATCAACTAAATTAATTAGAAAATCTCACAAGCTGTTTTAAACAAAATAATTACTGTCTTTCGCACTTCTGGCCAGATGTAGTTTGAATATGAATACAAGTACTAAAAGAAAAACTAGGGTTAGGGTTAGGGTTATTTAACTACCGTATTTTTCGGACTATAAGCGCTACTTTTTTCCCACGTTTTGAACCCTGTGGTTTAAACAATGAAGCGGCTTATTTATGGATTTTTCCTTTGTTTTTCCCGGTTTCACAAACTTCAAGCAAAAAAACTGAACCCCATAACATTAGACCAATGAAATTTCCGAACAGAAACGAAAAAAACGCACCTCACCTGTGTCCTGAGCTGCTCGGCATCGGGAGAAAAAAAAATTTTTTTTTAAAGCACGGCAATGCCAAAAGATAAACTCCCAAAGGAGAAATAGTTGTGAAAGGAAGGAGGAAGACAGTGAACAATGACTTTCTTGGTAGGCTACTGTTTAGATACAAGCCGTTGTAACGCGATGAGTCTGGGTGAAGGGATAGCTCACTAACTCCAGTTGCAACAGAAATCATAGACAGAAAGCACAGACAGGTTTCCAAAACTCGTGCTTTTTTATTTTTCTTGGCAACAGCGTTACGGGTTAGTCAAAGAAACTCAATAAATGAGCATCAGAAAATAATAAGGACATAATCCTCGGTCTCTACACATGCAGTAATAGCGGAAAAATGCGGCAGCAGGCTATTTCCCAAAATACCGCTATGCTCCTAAAGGAAGCGCAACATATTTCACCTGTTACACCGTGTAACAGACACTGTCTTTCATTAAAGCCTGTGTAAAGTTCATTAGTTTCAATGTTGCAGCTTATAGACAGGTGCGGCTTATTTATGTTTAAAATAAAAATCTTTGTCAAATTCAGTTTGCTTATATATGGGTGCGCTTTATAGTCCGGAAATTACGGTATATACTCATTTTTGTTTCAAAGATCTGTTCAATACTTCAGAAAAAAAATGTTGCTTCTTGATATTTTTCTAAAATAAAATATACATTTTGTGAAATGGTGTGTCACAATGTAATTAAGTGCATTCAAAAGCAAGGATTTTCATGCTTCTGCTCAAGTAGAAATACATGAAGAGTATTTTTACTTTTATTGGCGTAACATTTAAGCAGGGTCTTAGTTCAGGAGTAGAGTACTTAATCTAAAACATTACTAAACAGATACAAATAGTGGCAATGCGTTGCATGTAACTGTTTGTGCTTGCAGTCCACCAGTTCATTGTAAATGTGTAGTAGTGCTAAAGTCAAGTTGACTGGATCTTCATTCTAGATGTTTTGTCAGTTATGCGGTGCTCAATTCTGTCACCTTGAGCACTTATGAAACTGCTTGAACCTGCAAAATGTATAGAGGGATTTATTTATTTATTTATTTTTATTTACTAAGTATAAAAGTAGGACAATCTTAGAGGACTTTACATTTTCAAAATGTGACAATGGATGAGAACCAGCGCATTAGAACAGCAGTGGTTACTTTGTTTGCAATCAATATGCTGAGCATGACTGCTTGATAACACTTCCTGCTGACCCAAACGCTGTAATGAGAAAACAAAACAGCCACGCTCATTATTCTGTCAGTCTTCTTGACTAACCCGATTTTTCTGTCTCTCTGTGTTTTGCCTTGCCAGTGGGAGGAGGTAAGCGGCTATGACGAGAACCTGAACACCATTCGCACGTACCAAGTGTGCAACGTGTTTGAGTCGAGCCAAAACAACTGGTTAGTGACCACGTTCGTGCGGCGTCGTGCTGCCCAGAGGGTCTACGTGGAGATGCGCTTCACAGTACGTGACTGCAGCAGCATCCCTCGTGTTCCAGGCTCATGCAAAGAGACGTTTAACTTGTACTACTACGAGAGCGACCAGGTGATCGCTACCAAGGGTGCAACATTCTGGACAGAGGCACCCTACCTCAAGGTGGACACCATTGCTGCAGACGAGAGCTTCTCTCAGGTGGACTTCGGTGGGCGCCTAATGAAAGTCAACACAGAGGTGCGCAGCTTTGGCCCGCTCTCCAAAAATGGTTTCTATCTAGCCTTCCAAGACTATGGGGCATGCATGTCACTGCTGTCCGTGCGGGTCTTCTACAAGAAGTGCCCAAGCGTTGTGCAGAACTTTGCAGTCTTTCCTGAGACTACAACTGGAGCTGAGAGTACATCGCTGGTGATTGCTCGGGGTTCCTGCATCCCAAACTCTGAGGAGGCAGACGTGCCCATCAAACTTTACTGCAATGGTGATGGCGAATGGATGGTGCCCATCGGTGGCTGCACTTGTAAGGCTGGCTTTGAGCCTGACAATGGCAATATCTGCAGAGGTAAGAGGCCAGAAGAAAGAAAAAATTCACTCTAGTTTTATTTTAGCAGCTAAAAAGTTACAGTATGCTGCCATAATAGAGTTGGTCCAGCAATTCATAATGAATAGAGAAACAATTAAAGACGCATAAACCTTGCATTTAATATGCAGCACTAATTCTCCCAGCCATTGCATTTTGGCAGAATTCCCAGTTTTGAATATTAATCCTCTGACACCAAATTACCCATACATTAAACACATTACCCATCCATTAAACACTTCATACAACTATTAGTCTAGTTTGCAGTAATAGTATATAGGCGCTAGTGTCCTCTTACTCATCTACTAATTACTATGAGAAACCTAACTAATTACTGTAAGTAAAATCAATGAAGTCAGGAAAATACCCCCTTAGCAAACTACCCTGACAGCAAAATACCCCCACAGCAAAATGTACCCTCACAGTAAAAACCCACACACAGCAAAATGCACTTGCCACCAGAGCACCGCCAAGCAAAATGACCCTCCCCCCACACAGGTTCTGACCATGCTTAGCTTAAAGTTATTATGCAAAATTAAGTGTGTAAATTAAGTGTGCCTTTGCATGCTGAAATTTGAATAGTTTGACATGCATCAAAAATGTAGAAACATCTGGCCATTTGCTTTCCCTCAAAGAGCATTTAGCCACACACACACACACACACACACACACACACACACACACACACACACACACACACACACACACACATTTAGGCCTAAGGTGACCTGGCACTTACTCATAACCTCAGTTCTTCCACTTTCTTCTAAACTGATGCGTTTTCTCACTTTCTGCCTGTTTCTTAAGATATCTGTCTCCCTCTATCTATTACTCACACACACCCACATGCTTATATTTTGTCTCCCTAGGTCTTGTGAATATATATATATATATATATATATATATATATATATATATATATATATATATATATATATATATATATATATATATATATATATATCTGATCCCTTCATTCAGCATCCATGCTGCCATTTTGAATACCCCCAGGCCTGTCTGTGATGCACAAACTGAGCATGCTCACAGCTGATAAGATTGATTGACGGCCATCTGCTGTGATCAATACTCAGATAGAAAGAGAGAAAAAAAAGAGCAATCCTTGGACTGGGGCAGGTCAGTGTTGAAAAGCATAGCGGACATGGGTGCATTGACTCACACATAGTGGCACCTAGTCTATTCTAGTCCTCAGGCAAGGTTTTCTTATCACCAGAGTGATGCGCTGGACAAACTCCGCAAAGCTGTTAAAAAAAAAAAAACTCTTTGTGCCTGGAGCAGCTTTTACACAAGCCAGATTTACCACACAGTACATTTAACACTGCTCTGTGCAAAAGAACTAGTGCTTTGGAAGCGTTTCGGGGGTGTGTTTAGGTGACAGAAGGACTATAAAAGCCTTTAAGCTATATCATTCAAATGCAGCCACTTCAAATATCTATCATTCCAATGCTTTCAAATATTAATCAACCTATAAATTGGTTTTGCACTAATGTAGACAGAAAGGAAGGGTTACTCTGTGTGTTTGTATAATATACACCATGCTAGAAGAATGTGGCTTCTTAGAGAACAATTTTGGGATGTCTTCTGTAGTGTAATTTATTTTCTAGTCTCTATAATACCTTTCTAATGGAAAAGCCATGCGATAGCCCTCTTATGACCGCATTTCTTTTAGTAAAGTTCTGTGTAAACACTTTTGTGGGCCAAATCTAAAAGTGAAACCAAATATACCGACCAGATTTAACGGTTTCAGTAACACTTTAAGTGCAGCTGATTTACCTTTAGAGATACCCATAAAGCGCCATTAAACCATAGTGTGCAGAGTAAAAAATATACAGCGAAAGTTTGCCTCCTAAGCATAAAGTACAGTAAATATTCCAGTATTTCAGATAAGCCATTGCAATGCAGCAGCTGACACAGGAGTCTAAACTTAACAATATGAGTAAAAGCCATAAGTTTTTTTAAGATGTATGCAAACTACCTACATAACTTTCCATACTTTCAATATGCTTAGCCTGTTATGTCTGAAGTTAAATGGAAATGCACCAATATTTATTAATATATTAATTTATATGTATTATTATTAGCCTATAACTATATGCATACACTTATAACTAATTGCAATATTATTTCCATCATATTCTTTAGATATTTATGTTTACACTATATGCACAAAAGTAATGGAAAACCTGACTTTTCCAGCCATATGTGGTTCTTCCCCATATTACTAACACATAGTCGGAAGCACACAATTGTAATGGATGTTTTTAAAGAAGGTTGCATTACATTTTGCCTTCACTTGAACTAGAAGACCTAAACTTGCAAGACAATGCATCTGTGCACAAAGCAAGCTCCATGAAGATATGGTTTCATGGGTTGGAGTGAAAGATCTTTAGAGGCCTGCTACAGAGCTCTGAACTCAAACCTGTGGAAACCTTTGGGATGAATTTTAATACTAACTGTACCCCCAGGCCCCCAGGTTTATCCTTCATCAGAACCTTACATCAGCATCCTGGTGGATGAATAAGCAAAAATCTTTACAACCACACTCAGCAAATGGAGACCAAATTTGGAATAGGATGCTTAAAAAAGCACATACAAATTGTATGGTAAGGAGTATAGTATATCTGTGCTGGCTTACTGGATAAAACTCTTTTAGCACTACATGGTCTTTGAGTCAGGGTCTTGACCTGAAGTGTTCGATCAGGGCTGACCTTCTGTAACAAACTCGGATTGTGATATATATATATATATATATATATATATATATATATATATATATATATATATATATATATATATATATATATATTACACATAAAATCAGATCATTTCCAGCTTCAGAACAAAGTTAACTATTGGATCATTCAATTCCCAACTCAATTCATTCAATCATTCAATTTATTCATTCAATTCATTCAATTCCCAATTTTCTTTTTTCTGAAAATGTCTGAAAATCCACCATGGCTACAGATATAATTGAGAGTCTTATTTATAACATAATATAAATAATCTAGTCAAAGCATACACTTAATTATAAAAAATATATACACCAAACAGGTATAACATTATGTCCCTTGCCAAATATTGTGTTGTTCCCCCTTTTGCTGCAAAACCGTTGAGCATTAACAGAATCAACTTCTTGAACAATTTGAGCTACATAAGGTCATCCGTTATCTCGGACCACTTGGACCAGCCTTCGCTCCCCACGTGCATCAATGAAACTTAGCCACCGATGACCCTGTTCCTGTTCACTGCTGTTCCACAAGAGCTGCTGTTTTAGAGATGCTCTGATCCATATAGCCATCACAATTCGGCCCTAGTCAAACTCGCTCAAATCCTTACACTTGACGATTTTTCCAGCTTGCTGCCCAATATATCCCACCCACTAACAGGTTCCATGATAAAGAGATAATCAGTGTTATTCCATCACCGGTCAAAATGCCTAAACAGTGTATATACTGTTCCAACAATGAAAACAATTGAATTTGGTATAGTTTAATGCAACGAATTACATTTTCTGTGACACTATTTATTGGGCCTATACCAGAAAGCTCATACAGTATCCGTGTGTGTGTTAAAGTGTGAAGAAGTCATTGCCTCTTTTCTCCTTTTATAATGCTGTTTTGCACAGCAGGTCTTTGCTAATTAGCTCTACTTTGATCTAAAGGCTGTTGTAACATGGTTTGATGTGGTAATGTGCTGCAGAAAGGTCTGAAGTGCTAGCATAAAGCTAGTAAAGCTAAAGTTTTTTGTTTTAGAAAGGTTTACTTACATTATAGAGGAAATGATTGTGTGCTTTAATGTTTATTGGCTTGTTCTGTTCACTGTTGGTTGTATTTGTATCCAGTATATTTCTAATGACCTGTAATTTCTAATGACCACAAGGGGGGCCTTTCAATCTGCGTTCTGTCTTTTCACACGCACACACACACACACTCACACACACACACACACACACACACACACACACACACACACACACACACACACACACACACACACACACACACACAGATAGAAATCAGAGTTGTCAGTATTCTGTTCCTGCTTAGGGGAAAATGAACACTCATTAGCAGGTGTTAGTATGTATGCATGTTATTCATTCCTCCAACTCTTCCAGATGTTAGGTCAGATAAGAGCATGTCCTCCAGGGCAAGTCTGGACAATTACCAACGGTTCTATTTCAATAAAGCTCCCACGTCCTCTGCTCTAACCGCAGCTCCCTATGTGGCAGCCATGTTGGATTAACGACTCTGCCGTCGCGCTCAGCCTCGTTTGTGAGTAATGGAGTTCCCGGCAGCCAGGAAATTCTTAGGCAACACACACAGATGTGAACATGACACCAATGGTGGTTCTTGCGGTCAGGTGTTTGGGTTGTTTATGCCTCAAGAGTTAAACCACTATGGCCACAAGGCTAGATACACAGCATACATACACGCACACACACACACACACACACACACACACACACACACACACACACATATATATATGCACACACACACCATAATTGAAAGTCAAGTCTCTCTCTGCAGGAGCTGTCTGTAGTCTGATTAATTCACATTTGCATTAAAGAAAGGCCATAGACATACATATATTAGTTTGTGGGCTAAAGTGAAGCAACATAATGCATCAATATCATGTTTTTCAGACTGAGCTTGAGTATAATGATGTGTTTTTTTTTTTTTTTTCACTGATCCTTTCTAATACAAGTGCTAATATTCACATTAGCTACCTTTTTAGCATTACTGTTGATTCTGTCGTTTGCCTTGAGGTTAGATTTTGTTTTTTGTTGAGTAATAATTTAGCGATTCCATTTTCATATAATGGAATTTCACGCAGATTTTTTGGACTGAACTTGGCAGCTTAGCACCTTGTGTTCTTTTTTATTTCTCTTCTGTTTACATTTCTGATTTGGATACATTTTCCTGTGGCTCATGCCTAAAGCGTCTGACTCTCATGCCACTGATTTGCGTTCGAGCACCGGCCCTGACGATCATACATTTTTTCCGCTATTTTAGAGATACAACTAAGACATTGCACATAAATACAATGTAATTAGCCTTTGTATAACTATGGACAATTTTAGTTTGGTTAGAGTTAATTTTAGTCTTCCAACATTTATAGTGTTCATTTATTTTTGTTACTCTTATACTCACAATTCTCTCTTACAGAAAGCTTTTTATAGTATTCAGTCACATAAGCCTCAAAAAAGAAAAAAAAAGAACGAAAAAATTATCGGTGTGCTTCAACAGATGTGTGCATGCTGTGTTAAATGGGACACGCACACATTTAATGGGAACTGATCCACCAAATGTTAATGCAGTATCCTGTGAGACAAAAACGCTTTAGGCTTCACTGAACCATTAACACCCTACATTCATTACTGAATAGCAATTGGCAGTCAGATTTATGGAGACAGTTCCATCTCTCCGCCACATCCAAAAATCGAGTCTGCTAGCGATTTGATGCCGTTTTAAAGAGATCCGCTGATCTAAGAAACTGAGGAGCTGATAAAGAGATAAAGGGGATGGTGAAGTAGAAGGAGGTAGAATTAAAAAACATAACCCAGTGGTGCCCTCTGGAAATAAGCAGCAAAACAGCTCCAGATGATACAGAAAGATTCACGAAATGGCACAGCAACAAGTTTTAATTCACCCGATCCACTTCGCTTGCTGCCAAATACATGCTGGAGAAACGAGGCGTCCTGCTGTTTTCTTTCTATCTGCCTGTCTGTTTCCCTTTGCCTCCTAAATCTCTTGTTTTGCTGTCTCCGTATCTCTTGCGCTCTTTCTCTCTCCCTAGGAGGTGAGAGAAACAAAGCTGCAAGAGTGCAGACTCCAAATCAAGGGACGCTTTTTAGTGGCTGGCTAATTATAGAGAGTGTGCACAAACAGACGCCTCTTCTCTGTCTCCGTCAGGTCACTTTTAAAAATATTTATTTATTTATTTATTTTGACACACACTTAGAGAGCGTGAGAGAGAGAGACGTGTACAGGCTGTCGGCTTGCCGCTTTCCTGCATCTCGAACTCAATTCTTCATTAAAGGGAAAACAAAATACCACATCAGACCATCGCAACAATCAATTTATTGAATTGATTGGAGCAGAAATATTTCCTTTCCTAAAGTTACCTTGCTCTTTCCATTTCATTGTGCTTAAATCATGCTCAGCATCCATCATGGTATTTTATTATCAAGCTAAACACAGGTTCACAGGGTTCATGTGGTCAATATTGAAGTTTTGCAAGGCAAAAGTGGTAGTTTCTTACTATCATGTGGGTGTGAGGGAGTGGTCAGCGTGCTTGAACCCATTCTTTCATTCATGCTTACTTATGACTACATGAGGTGAGGTGCTTTATTACTTGTCACATGTACTTTACAGAACATTTAAATTCTTTCTTCACATATTCTAGCTATGTTAAGAGCAGGGGTCTGAACGCAGGGTCCAGCACCCCTGGAGCACTAAGGGTTAAGGGCCTTGCTCCGGGAACACATATGTCGCAAATTGGCAACACCAAGGCTTGAACCCAGATCATCACATCAGTAAATTAGAGCCTAAACCAATAAGCTATCCCCTCCCTGAAGAATATTACTGTCTTGTCGATTTTTAGGAAAAAAAAAAAAAAAAACAAGCAACTGATTTTATTTGTCTAAAATTGAGAGCAATTATGAGCTTGAGCGATGTATTTGAGGTTGAGGAACTGTACTGTCTGTTACAATATTTACAGAGCATGCTGACAGTGCTGCCATTTCTACATCTGTGATTTATTCATATTAAAGAACCTTTTGGCTTAGGCCATACTGATTGAGTTTTAGATCTGAAATTAAAAGATATGGATATTTGGAGCATGAAACTTATACAGATAATGGCATTGCATTACATCCCTATTAAATATCACAGTTTAGTAAATATGATCAATTTGTGATATTGCAGATTTGCCTTTCTCCTTACTTATTAGCATGCTTACTGTTATATTTGATAGCCATAAATAAAATCACATACAGCCACAACCTCTATGAAGCACACTATATAGATATGTATAATTATTTAATTGTCTAATCATATCTGCAATATTAATGATCACAACTAGATAACATTTATTAATGTGCTATAGAGAACCAGCATTCATCCATGGAGAAGTGTGAAATGAGCAAAGGACATGCTGATTTCCGAAGAGTCTGTCTCAGGCATTCTATTATCCTTAAATTAGATTCAGCTTCAGCTTCCTAGCCATATGGAGATCTCAAAAACAGATGTTTGCTTGTGAAGTCTAGTCCTGATCTGAAGATTACACAGTCGAAAACGGATCTGTATCTGGGACACAGCTTTGTAGTCGTGAGTACGATGATTGATCGGCTACACCAGTTCTACTGTATATTTGTAGAAGGTATAGATTTGGTTCATAGCATTATATTATATTGTAGTATTGTATGATATATTGTGGTATATTGTTCACCCCTTAGAGACGAGAAATTATCTTTTTGTACAAACCTTTTGCGAAAGATGAAATGCCATCTGAAGCGAAGAATAGGATTTGCTACTGTGATCACCATGCTGTGTGCATGCGACAACAAACACAGTGTGATGCAGCCCAGCAATTGAAAATTTCTCACGCTGTCTTCATTGCAGCGACTTTTTTACTCTTCTGCTCTAACCTTCAAAGTAATCAGGAAATTAATATGGAGAAGAAAAATTATACAGTACATATACAGTATACAGTAAATTATAAACTTATACAGTATGCGTTCACAATGAATTGAAGTGTGGTTACTGTATACTTTAACTTAAGGTTTTCCTGCACCTACAACTTTGTCATAGGCTGCATTTTAAATGACGAAAATAAAACCTTCTTTGTTGCTTTCTCTTCAGAATTGTTTAAATATTTTCTAAAGTCATAGGTTAGGGGTAAGTCAGGGTTATTGATTGGAAGGTCAGCAGTTCAAGCCTCGCCATCACTACCTTTGTGCACCTGAGCAAGGCCCTCAACCCTCCGTGCTGCATCATGGCTGACCCTGTGCCCTGATCCCAAAGTTCTAACAGTACTGGGATATACAAAGAAAGAATTGTACTGTACTGTAATGTATATGTGACAAGTAAAAAGTTATCTATTTAGCTTTGAAATTCTTGCTGCCCAGTGCTTTAATGTCACCGTGTTCTACTGTCCTATATGCACTAAATTATGTTTGCACACATGCACTTTTATGTAGTCCTGTGTATAGGTCTGTATGTTTCTGTATGTCTGTATATAGTGTTAATCTCTGTTGTTTTATGTAGCACCTTAGTCCAGGAGGAATACTGCATCATTTCACTGTGGAGGACAGCAAAAGCCTTGATTTTAAGAAATCAAAAACGTTATTATACAAAGAAATTGTATAATCATTTAAAGTGTGAAGGTTTCTTAATAGAAAAAGAGTTTGGGGTATTACAGGAGCACTACAGGAGTATCTTCAACACTGAGGAATTTTTTTCTCAGTGACATGAAAAAAGAAAAGAAAAATTTATGAAAGAATGTTTAAAGTTGCTTAAATATACTGTGAGTGATAATAATGTCAGGCCCAGTACTTAAACCCAGGTCAGGGGCATAAAAGTCAGACAATATATTCATGAACCACAGGATAGTGGTTGAACCCACTTTATGAACACAACAGGTAATAATCAAACAATGAAATGCAAAGGCCATCCACAAGGTTCAGTCAATAAATGCAAAGAAAATCCAGTATTCAATCCACACCGCAAAAAGAGGTAAACCAACAGAATAATAATAACTTGTTATTAAGATTTCTACACTTTTTCTATTTTTGCCACTTTGTGCGCTCGACTTGCACTGCGCTATATTTGCCCACCTGTCAGTAGCATCATTAATCTAAGCATTCACTTAAAAAAAAAAAAAAAGCCAAGAACCAGTTTTTTAGACCATACTCATACTGGTCTATATTCACCATATAACAGCTACTCTGTATTTCATCAATATTTGACTAAAAACAGTGTACTGCGATGCTCATTTTCATTCAGAAGAATAAAAAAGTGCAGCAATGGAAGTAACTGCTATGTTGGCGCTCATGTTGGAATAGGTTGGCATAGACAGCCGTGCCATAGTGGAACAGTTTTACTCGCTCACAGCGTGTGTGGAGAAGACGCTAGCAACTCAAAAAACAAAATGCTTTTTTATTTATTTATTTATTTTTTTTTAAATATATTTACAAATAATGGAGCAGGGTTCTTTTGGAATTATGATCGAAATAGTTTAGTGTGTAGTTTTATAAAATTTGTTCATTCAAATAATAAATTATTAATAAATAAAATAGGGATCCTATTCACTTAATAATAGTGATCTCAGAATTTGTTCATGTCACTGTTGCTTCTGGTCTGCTTATTAGAGATTAAACTAATAGGAATAAATGAAATCATACAATCATAATATATTGTTTCTAGGGCTGTAATGATTCCTCGATTAACTTGAGTAATTCAATTACAAAAATTAATCGAGGCAAATTCATTTTGGTTTGTGTAGTCTATTTAGCAATCACAGTGTTTCCAATAGAACTTTAATACTGATGCACTGCCAGCTAATCTCTGGAGCGCACTGGACATGTAACATAGAAGAGTTCAAAGTTTGGTATCATTTCAAACTAAAACAAAGAAAACACCATACAGTGCGGTTATCGTTTTTAAAGTAATTTGAAAAAGATTTATATATATATATATATATATATATATATATATATATATATATATATATATATATATATATATATACCGTAATGTCCGGACTATTAAGCGCACCCATATATAAGCTTCACCCACTAAATTTGACAACTAAATTTTGACATAAATAAGCCGCACCTGTCTATAAGCTGCAGGTGTCTACACTGAATCTAATGAACTTTACACAGGCTTTAACGAAAGACAGTGTCTGTTACACGGCTTGTATCTAAACAGTAGCCTACCAAGAAAGTCATTGTTCACTGTCTTCCTCCTTGATTTCACAAAAATTTCTCTCGGGAGTTTTTCTTTTGGCATCGTCGTGCGTTTTTAAAATCATCATCGGTGAAGCTTTTCTCCCGATGCCGTGCAGCTCAGAACACAGGTGAAGTGCGTTTTTTCATGCTCGGTTGTTTTCAGCGTGACGAATGATTCGCATTTCCTGTAGACAGTCCGAGTGAGTGGCAGGTCAAACGTCAGATTTATATATATATATATATATATATATATATATATATATATATATATATATATATATATATATATTTGTGTGCTGTCAAAAAGTCCCTCCGCAGTGGCCGTGTGGAGTGGAAAGTGGAGCACGTTTTTAAAGCTGGCGGAAAATTTCAAAGACGCTTTTCTGTAGACAAGAAGATCACATCTCGATACTGTGCGAGATTTAATAAATAAATACATAAGTAAAAATAATTGTAAGTTTCATTTAACTAATAGTTTGAATGAGGTTTAAATGAGCACTAAATGGGTTTAGTTTTCACAGATATTCTTCTTTGCACTTTCAGAAATAAAAAGAAAAAATGTTCTAAAAAGAAAAATACTTGTTCACTGTATACAACAAATACAGTAGTGTCTTATTTTCTCTCTCTCTTATTTATTATTGTTCTTAAATGAAGAAAAAGTACTTCTTATCCGATTACTCAATTAATCGATGGAATATTCGTTAGAATACTAGACTACTAAAATAGTCAATAGCAGCAGCCCTAATTGTATCATACATTTTTAAGCTGGTTCTGATCTGGGTCTCGGTTTTTAAGTTTTTTCTTGCTTTTGTATCGATTTTGAAAATGTTATTCTTACTTTAAATTTGTACTATAGTCACATCATCACACAGCAGACACTTCCCAGAGGCTTCTATAGCATTAACCTTACTCATTTTAATTCAAAACAGGTGGATGTCTTTGAAAATAAAGATATGTCATGGTTATGTTGGATCAATCTTTACTTTACATGATCATATTACCTCTTCATTACCTAATTATCTTAACTACATCATTACTACAATTACAGTAATTGATCTAACCACTAGCGATCAGAGAGTTATCAGGTATACATTACAATGTTTTGTACCCTATGATATTATTTACAGTCACTGATCCAGTCTCTGGTTTCCAATTAGGTTATAAGTGCATACGCAATTTGTAGGAGCTATTGGGAAAATCCATCCTGAATGACCGGACATGTGATTTTCAGTGGCATCTGAAATGTATTTAATAATAAAATATAATAAAGGTAACATAATTGAGTATAGCAATGCTGTTTGCCTACCTGCTGATAACAAAATTACAGCACCAGCCAACATATTAGTACTACACAAAGATATTTGAATACAACCATACACTTACCAACCACTTCATTAATGCTTATGCATATTCCTGCAAGTCCCCAAGAACAAAATCAGGTAGCAAGAGAGCAATGCATACAATAAGGCAGATATTGGTCAAGAATTATAGTAATCGGTACAAAAAAAAACAATGCCTGGTCTTTCTCCAATCATCAGCTGTCCAGTTTCAGTGAGCCTCGGAGCCCATTTCGTGGATGACTGGTACTTGATGCGGTCTTGGCTTGGCTGTCTCATGGTTTAATGTGCATTCTGTTATGCTTTTCTGCTCAAAGCTGTTGTTATTTGAGTTACTGTAGTGTTTTTGTCAGTTCAAACTAGTCTGGCTATTCTCCTCTGACGTCTCCCATCAACAAGACATTTCTCCCTGCAGAACTGCTGCTCACTCGATGTTTTTCTGTGGTAAATTTGTGTGTGTGTGTGTGTGTGTGTGTGTGTGTGTGTGTGTGTGTGTGTGTGTGTGTGTAAAAACCTCAGCAGATCAGCAGTTCCTGAAGTACTCAAACCTGTCAGTCTGCCACCAACAAACAAGCTAGTCATCAAGTCAGTTATCTACAGTTGTATAAAAAAAATAGTCAGTCAGTGTATTTGTTGTGTGTATGAATTAGTTTCATTTAAAATATATCAAATTAGGATTTGGCTGAAATGTGAATAGATAGGATTGTTAGAGGATATCTCAGAACATGATTTCTGAGTAGTCACATTGAGGACTTGGTACTTATTTGAGCACTGTTAGAGCTCAAAATCATTGAAACCTCTGAAAGCAAAGTGACATGAAGCAAGTCTTCTATCACTATTAAGCAAGCGGTAAGATGCCAAGAGCGTCTTGATGGGGTGCTCATCAGTTGCAGTTTTGCATGTTAATCTTTAGATAACAGTTGAAGTACCACGAAGCTAAAAGCTTCTTTTGGGTGACTGACATGTAATGAATTTAAGGCTAAAATGTATCACACACACACACACACACACACACACACACACACACACACACACACACACACACACACGCAAAATACACTTTGTAGAGAGCTGCATATAAAGGTGATCAAAAGAAATATGTACCCAAGTAATGGTTGAGGATCAAAATTAAAATTTTATTCTGTCTAATTTATCTAATCAATTTATGATTATGGCATGGAATACCTTAGGCATAAATGTACAGTATGTGGACACAAAATGTTGTTTTTTGAACATCTCATTCGACACTTAGTCCCCATTTACTGTTATATCTCCACTCTTGTGGGAAGATGCTCCACTAGATTTTGGAGTGTGTTTGTAGAGATTTATTCTCCTTTAGCCACAAGGGTGTCAGTACAAAGGCCTGGGATTTAGTCAGCTTTCCAATTCATCCCAAATATGTTCAATAGGATTAAGGTCTGAGCTCTATTGCAGGCCATTTAAGGGCTCCAACCTATATAATTCCAATGAAATATCTTCTATATCATAGGGATATTTTTTTCATGTCACATGGGCATTGTCATGCTGGAACAGATTTGTGTCTGCAGTTTTCAAGTGAAGCTTTTTAATGTTAACCCTATCCAAAACTATACAATTATGTGCCTCCAACTTTGTAGTAAAAGTTTGGGGAAGAACTACATATGACTGAAAAAGTTGGGTGTACCAATACTTTTTTTAATTCATACAATGGACATAGAAAGACTCTTAGTTGAAGGCTGATTGGAATACCTATGGCATGTGGTTCAAATCTGTAATCTTGCTTTTCCTCTTCTGAAAAGCAAGCACACTAAACAGTGAAGCTGCCCTTGCTGTTAACCACCTCTTTCATTTAAATGTCTGCCTGTGTCCATATATGTAATTTCCGCTTTGTTTTTGGTGATGTATGCTTAGTCTATTTACTTTTTATTTTTATTTTTTTATGTCAAGTCAAGTTTATTTCAATAGCGTGTTTTTCACAACAGACATTGTCTCAAAGCAGCTTTACAGAATTTAAGAGTTAAGGTGAACAATGTGTATTAACCCTGATGAGCAGTCATGGCGACTGTGGCAAGAAAAAAATTCCCTTAGATGTTATGAGGAAGAAACCTTTAAAGGAACCAGACTCAAAAGGGAATGCATCTTTGTTTGAGTGATATCAAGAGTGTGATTATAGTTTTTAAAACAATACAAAACACCAGAGAGTGAGAACTGACATGAGCACTGGAATGTAAGATTATAAGTAATGTCCTTTCTACAGTCTTATTCAGTCAGTTGATGTGAAACCAGGAGCTAGTGAGCAACTCATAAAATAGCTCAACATTTGAGATCATCATAGATCCAACACCAGCTTCCAACATCTCCATGCTGGAGCCTTTAAACACTCAAAGAGGTCCAATGTCCAAACTCTACATGAAGTGGAATCACTTTTCATGACTTTAAATGAGTCTACATGAATCTAGTCTGGGCTGGAAAGACATTAGCCTCAGCCTCTTAATACTCTATTTGGCATTTTTGCATATTATAATTAGTTTTGTTGTTGCTCTTGGTTTGGCAAATCATAATTAATCCCCATTGCCTTTTTGCTCACAGCTAAGCCCCAGTATCGCCAAGCTGCCACTCGTGGGGGCCCCTGAGCAAGGCCCTTAACCCTCACTGCTCCAGGGGTGTTGTATCAGGGCTGACCCTGTGCTCTGACCCCAGCTTCTAACATTGTTAAGATATGCGAAGAAAGACTTTCACTGTTATGTAAAGAACATGTGGCAAGTATAAAGCACCTTTCTTTGATCTTTATAATGCGAATACCCTCCCAATAAATAAATAAACAAACAAACAAAATAGTCCTTTTTGTAAAAAATGTTTCCTCTTAAAGGAAATGGAAAGCTTAGCCCCCTAGCCTACTGTCACAAATCCATTTTAGAAAGTATATGTTCTCTATTTGGTCTTTTTTTGGATTTAACAGACTAGATTACGTGTGGGATGTTATGGAACTAGTTCAGTTGTCTTTTTGGAAACTTCTCATGGGGTTTTATTGATGGAAACACTGTTGTTAGGCACTCTTTTAGACGTAGCGATGTTGTTTCAAGAGGAGATACCCTGTGCGCTCCCATGACAGTGTGAAGTGTAGGGGAGAGAAAGTACCCTGTCAGTTTGGATGATGCTTTTCACACACACCCTCATCAATGATTCACACGCAAACCCACACACAGCCGCTGCTGTCAGTACAGCAACAGTGACTCAGACGGTGGATGTGTTGGCTTAATCAAAATTCCACAGGTCATACCGGCCCTTATGAAGCCTAATTAATCAAGGGAATAGCCGACTGTCTCTGACTGCTCTGTTCTCCATCAAACCCCATCACTGGATCATCTCTTTCGTCCTCGCTCTTATTAATCTTCATCTGTCTTCCCTTATCTTTCCTAATGGTCTCATTTTTCTACATTTCCAGTCAGCAAGGACATCATCATAGTCACAGCCAATACCCATGCTGGTCCAAGGTCTGTTTCTCTTTGGTCATTCGGTGATGTAATCTTTAGAGGACAAATTGTAAAGACAAATCACTCATTTCAAAAGGAAAGATCTTCTGGAGGATTCCGTTTTCTCTTCCTTGCCAATCATTAAAGGAGAAATCCACCGTAAAATTAAGTATACATTTTATAATCCAATTCTGAATTGATGAGTTGGTTTCAAACCATTCTATTAACATGTTGATCTATTATTTTTATTTCGGGTAATGCTTTCTGCTCAGCAACCTGAGGCAATCTTTTCAACCATGAGTTCAACAAGTGAAGTCAAAACATCATGGCCCCTCACATCATCAGATGTAAACACAGCATTTTACCTATAAATGAACTTTGCTTTATATAGAGGTGTTTGCTGTGCATCAAGTATCACAAAGACATAATTGTTTGATTAACAATATTACTACGTTATATTAACATGATTATATAATAGTTCAGTTTACCTTCTTCTAAGCATTAATCTCTTCTTAAAATGACTGATGTGTAGCACTTCAGTTATCCAGCTTTCTCAGCTCCTCATCTGATCAATCAGGTTCCAATGTTTCAGCTCACATGGTAATATCACAATCGGCATCATTGTCGTAGTCATCTCCTTTTTTTGCTTACCAGCAGAGACATGTTTTGCCAACCACACCCCCAAAATCAGTACAAGCTGCACTGCATTTTAAAGATTGGAGTCCAGCATTTGTTTTCACTAAAAAACTGTTGGATTGCTCATGTATATAATGGGAAAAAAAACATACCTGGAAAACTGTGCAACTGAACATTTAAGATTAAGTGAACATTTGACATGTAAGTTTTTTGTAGTCAAGCATTAACTTGCATATTCTAAGCTATAACAAATAAAATACAGAATTTATCAATAAATGAACACTAATACTGTATAAAATAAAAACATATTTAATGTATTCCATATGGAAATTCCATAAAGCTTTTGTTTTACCTTTTTCCATTTCTGTCCATAAAAATATGTGCTTGGAGGACAGAATCACATCTCTGTTGTGCTGCAGGATCTGTACATTTAGAGAAACGCTAACTTTTAACCAAGTGGGACATCAGCAAGCATTTCTATTTGCCTGTCAATCATGTTGCTTGTCAATTCAGAAAGCTAGGCAACGTTCTGGGGGCATCAATTTATAATGAGAACGCTTCAGGAAAAACAGAATCTACTTCTGTGCAAAGCTAATAACTGCCCTCAATTTTTGGATTCCAATTGCTTCTTTTAATTTAGAAAAGTTGGGTGAGGTAATGTGGTGACTAAATAACAAAGTGCTGCTAACAATGTAGCATTGCTCATGTGTACAGAAAAAAAAAAGGAATCAAAGTGTTAAAGCTAATCTCACAGTCAGGAGTCTGTCTATGCTACAAACCTTCATGCCATAAATACAGCTGCTAATGGGTTTTCTATAACCACTTAACATGTACAATAAAATGACTGCTGCGTGGTTGGATTGAAAAAAAAAAAAAAGGAAGAAATATTACATTTAAGTTGTAAACCAATTGAGTGACATGATGTAGATTTGCCAAGGACATGGGCCTAAAAATAAAACAATAAAAGCTGTATTTATTAAAAAATCTGAAAAGAATTATAGCAAAGGAGTATATGAGCATACAAAAGTATAAAGCAAAAGACATCTAACAATGTTTTACCTTCATGTAATATTCATTTTTACATGTGGAGGTTTTTGAGGTGAAGGTGCTTTGTACAATACAGCACAGTGATATTCTTTCTATTCAAGTGATGTTAGGAAGCAGTGGTCAGACATGATGCACAACCTTTGCAGCACAGATGGTCAAGGGCCTTGCTTAAGGGCCCAAGAGAAGAGTGGCAGCTTGGGAACACAGGGGCTTGAAGCCCAACCTTCTGATCAATATCCCGTGAGCCTTTTCAACTGAGCTGCCACTTCCCCTAGTGAGCTTTTACATGGAAATAATTAAGATGAACTCTCCCATGATAATAATTCTCAAAATATCCAAAAATGCATCCACGAGGACTGTTTATCCTTACCTTTAGGTCAAAATGACCTAATGTCTGAAGTTTCAGACTGTTTGATTTTGCGCATTCAGCTGTGCACTAAAGGGAATGGCAATTAAATGCTGCATGTTTGGTAAATACGATCATTTGAACCAAAACAGGATGTACTGTTACGTCTTAATGAAATTTGAATTTATAAACAGCGTTAAATGACTTAATTAGGTTAAAAGTCCGCCCCGTTCTCCCTGATGCTTTGTGTTTATCGGAGGATCTCCGGCGTTGTGAATGCCAAAGAGAGAGAGAGGCTTCTGGTGAGCAAGTTCCACATCAGTGACAACAACCAGAGGGAGCCTCGCTGCGTGTGTGGGCATGTGTGTGATACAAGGACTGCAGGGACTCATAAATACACACAATCTTCAGTTTGTATCTCATTATTCCTCACTTTCTCTCCCTTTCCCATGCACTCTCTTCCTCTCTGTGTCAACGCTGATTTGTGGCTGCGTTTTGTTATTTGTTTATATATTTATTCACTCGCCGCTTTCGATTGTAGCTCTCCACACTGCTAGGAGTCTGGTGAATATTTCATGCTGTTTGCCAAGAGGGGTCGGATGCAACTTGTGTCTTTTGTATCTTTCGGATACTGAAAGTAGACACGTTTCCGTTGTGTTCGGACCGTGCATCATGTTTGCCCGTGTGGCACTGCAAAGCTCAGGAGGAAAATAAATGGGTTCTATTTTGTGCGTGTGTACATGCATGTGTGTGTGTCTGAACAATGGTTTTAAATTCTAATATTAAGATCATGAAACTATTCTGTAGCAGAAATAAAGAATATTTATTTTGGCATATTTATATTTTACATGAGTGGTATTGAAATCAAATTATTGTATTTATTTGTTTACATTTGTTTAATTATTTCGGGTTTTTAAATTTTTTTCTCGCTTCTTGCCAATCACTATGGATCATTTTACATTTTAAATTTGAATTTAACGTAACCCCCAATCAAATTCACCGGTGTAGAAAACACTATCCAGATTTAACCATTAACCACTTGCCCTGCCCATCTCAAGCAACACAATGTAGTTTTATGCTATGGCTATCAGTGTGTGTTTGAATATCAATATTCCGGCAGACTGCAGTGTGGAAATCGAGGATGAGCACCCCCGGGCTTTACCTCAGTAAATTATTTTCTATATGCTAGAGTAAGCAAAGTTGTGGTTAAATGAGGCGTCACCTCCTTTACCGCCTGAGAAGGCATGAACTTCAATCCAGAAAAATGCCTGTTGGGTTAGAATTAGACGAGCATCAATTCCAGTAGCAAATGCAATTGCCTAGGCAGCATCTCAAATTCTAGCTATTAGTGTCAGACCTCAGCGAGTTTAAAACTCCAGTTCCCAATAACCACAGCGGCTCCAAAATGGCTGCACTTTCCAGTAGCCATCTCCATATTACTTATTGAGCACAGGTGTGCTCGATTACACACACACAGCTTCACTCACAAAAACAATATGAAGTAAATACTCGTTGTGACTTTGTTGTATAATTTTAACAAACTACTAAAACACAAACTAATTACAAGGTACATTGAAAGCAGCTGTGAAGAAAGGGACACGTGAGGACAAATCGTAAGACGGGGTAGAGACAAATACCAGTCAAAACAAGACACAAAATAAAACCTGAGTAGTATTGAAAGTCGGCATGACACACTAATTTCTGACAAACGATTTAGCTATACTTTTACTTAGCTAGAATATATTAGTAATGTCCTGACTCCATTTCTCTAGGTAGTTCAGATTAATGGAGTTTGATTTAAGCTGTATTATTCACAGGAAGCAAAAGGTGCTTTGGTTTGCAATTTCACACCGTGGTGTGTGTTGGTTTCACATTGTCTATATATTGTTTTTATACGTATCTCAACCAGAAGTATGCTTCTATTATTTTAAAGTCTGTTTACGTCTAAAATTTAGCAGACACCCCACTGTCCTCTATTTATAACCAAATATGCTTACGGTAAAAACAATATTACTGCCAAAATTTGAAAGGATTATGAGTTTACATGCAGAAAATCTACATCAGGCTCTGTCTCTTTTTTAAAGCTTTGGGATGTAAGATGTTGTTCACTGAGTTGTTGCTTCACAAGTCAATGAATTTGACTGGCAGGAGCCTGCCAGGCATCTAACAAATCAAGCTGAGGAAAATAACATTTTCCACTTTTTTATTGAAATGCTTTTATTCTGAATCTTAGAATAGCAGAATATTTTAATAGAGGTTTTCTGAAGCATATATATTTTTTTAGAACATTATGGAAGTATACATAGTTATTAATATATGTTCAGAATCCTGAACGCATTTAAAGAGTGCAGTTAAGTTTGGTAAAAATGTTACTTTCAGGATCTTCCGGGCACACGGCGCGCACTTCTTGTTTCGCTGTACGCACTTCCAGGTTGGAGGCCATCTTGCCGTTTTTCCCGTGCCTCCCCGTATTTAAGGACAACCAAGACTTTAGCTCTCAGCCAGATTATTTTACCGGATCTATACCCCTGTGACATCCTGCATTTGCGTCCTCACTCACCCAGTCACCTGCAGTTTCCCCTGCTTTTATGACACAATAATCTGGCCCTGTATCGTGTTCCCAGAGTCTCTGACAGAATAATCTGGCTAAAGATGGACTCAGCAGATGTTTTAAAGCATTTGGCTTGCTCCACCGCAGACGGGCAATTCAGGGACCCAACCGAGACGGTAAGTGTTTTGAAGCTGAGCCCCCAGCAGAGAAATTTGTATTTTCGGGTGCGTCATGTATAATCAATGGTAAACCAAATGGTTTTGAATAACCTTCTGAAACGGCTGTCCCTCCTGCCCCTGAGCTCTCCCGGGGGGCGGGGGGGGCTGCCCAACCTCAGCCTTCCTGCCTGACTGGGGACGTCACCCAAGCCTGTCTGCCCAGCCGAGCATGCCCTCAAGCCTGTCCAGAGTCCCGCAGAGGGTGCCGCTCCACTCCAGAGGGCACAATCCTTGCTGACTACGTTGATTCACCCCCGGGTTTCTCCAAGGTGTTCGCCTGGCCCCTGGGTTTTGCTGACGACGTGGTCCAGACGCTTCCTTCTGCCTTTCCTGACCTCCAAGGCATCCCCTACCCAGTGGCAGTTTGCCTCAAACCCTGCTGTGTCCGCTGCTGGCACTTCACTTTCCTCGTGCCCCAGGATTATTGTGCCTTTCCAGCATTTCTTTCCACCAGACCCCCTCCACCGTTGCCTCTTGCTCCCCAGACATCAGGGGGGGGCGTTGGATGTGTACTGTCAGGATCTTCCTAGCACATGGCGCGCACTTCCGTTCCACTGTGCGCACTTCCGGGTCGGCGGCCATCTTGACGTTTATCCCGCGCCTTCCGGTATTTAAAGACGACCAAGACTTTAGCTCTCAGACAGATTATTTTACCTTTTTTTGACCAGATTATCCTAATCCTGAGATGACTCTTGCCACCCTGCTCTGGTTCCTGCTCCTGCTCCTGTTCCAGACCCCTGGACTGTTTTTTTCAGTTTTGGTTTTGTCTCCCTGCATTTCCCTGTTTTCCTGTTTTGACCCTGGACTGTTTTTGGACTTTGTTTCTGCCTCAGTGTGTTGCCTCATTAAAGCCTGTTTTCTCCATACCCCTGTGACGTCCTGCATTTGAGTCCTCACTCACCCAGCCACCCACAGTTTCTGACAAAATAATCTGGTCGTGCACTCCTGTCCCCTGCTTTTCTGACAGTTACTGATGCATTAAAGGAAGCAGGCCAACAAAATTACAGCATAATTACATATACAGTTGTATACTTAGGGCATGTGTGACAGATTGGAAAGACCTATAATATGTCCCTGTAGCTGAATTCTGGCAAACAGACACAAAAAAGAGAAATCAGAGAGCATTGCTGTTTCATAGTGCCCGGTTCCCAGGTTTGATCATGAGCTTGGGTTACTGTATGGGTTCATGCGTTTTTCTGTCTCCCCCCCTCAATATCTAAGACCAGCAGGATAAATTAGACCATAGACCATAATGATTTTGTGAACGTGCGCACATGGGGCCTTACAATGGACTGGTGTCTCATAAGCCAGTGATTAATCAGATAACGGCTGTCAAAATGTCCGCTGTGCACCTGCGCCACATGGCATTTTTACATGGAATTTCAATGCAGGGTGAATTTACATACAAAGAGAAGCAAAGAGACTTCAGTTTGGCAGAGCCTGTATACAATAGAAAATGTCAAAATCTCAATACGCATGTTAACAAGATGAGGCGTAGATGGAAACAATGAAACAGGAAGTGCGTAAACAAAACTATAGTAAGGAAGTAATCTGGAAACTTCAGAAACAAGATTTTACAGGAAGAAATGCAGCCGTGTCAGTGCTTGTTTTATTATATGGATGTTGTGTGCCGTATTATATACTGACATCCAGAGTGTTAATACTTGAATCTGATCCATATTTCCAGCGCTCTGGCATATGGCATAGAGTGCCATATGTCATTGTGTATTTTTGGGCAGGGGATGCTTGCTCTCTTCGGCTGCCATGATTGATGCTCCTCTCTTGTGAAGTTCTTTTCTTGCTTTATGGAGCGTGGTTGGGTTTTATTCCTTTGTAATTGCTTTACCATGCTGTACCCGTAGTGCCGGGCTGGTAGCTTTTGTGTTACGGCCCATTTCTATGCAGAGTGAATGTGCGTATGACTGAGCATGCATACGCACTTTTTTCTGTCCTCTATTTCTTTTTTTCTCTCTCTCTCTCGCAATCACACGCAGCAACATAAACACACTTATAGAAAGCTTGAGAGATTCACTCATTATGTGTGTGGAAAGAGCTGTACTGATGGTCTGCCTCGATGAATAAAGTCTCTCTTTCTCCTCCTAAAGGACACTGTTTTTTTTTTCTTTCTTCCATCCGTTCTGTCATCTCCTCTATTCAACCATCCATGTGCTGGAGGGATGAAGGCGGAATGATGTATTCTGTCTCTCCTCGGTTCAGCATCAGTGAGCACTCGACACTCAGACATTAATGTTACAAATATTCAAATAACTTTATTTAAGATTCAGCCAAATGCTAGCATAGGGTACGTGTGTGTGTGTGTGTGTAAGAGAGAGAGAGAGAGAGAGAGAGAGAGAGAGAGAGAGAGAGAGAGAGAGAGAGAGAGAGAGATGGCCTCATGGGTGGTTGAGTGAACACAAAGAGAGAGAGTGAGAAATAAAGAGAAAGAGAGAGTGAGAGAGAGACCCATTGTGTCTGCTTTATGTGCATAATGATGGTGATGATGAGGCATGGGGAGCAGTGGACTGCAGCTCTCTGTGTCCATCATTATGGCAGTTTAGTCATCTCTATCATCCTGTCTACTGAAGAATAATGCCATAAATACATTTTCTCCAATCTTTCTAGAAGGGAGTATGAAGTGTAAAAAAGGTTTCTCTGGGGGGTTTCATATGGTGCTGCTGTTTACCTGTTAATGTAATCTCAGCCTCAGACACTTTCCCCTTAGGCTACAGAGCACAGTGACGGCTGCTGGTGATATTAGATGGGAGGCTAAAATTTAATATCTCTCGATAGCTTGAGAATGAAAATATTAGGCCTGAGCAATGCATTATATCATATGGTCTCATTAACAGTATAATGAGAACGACATGGGCCAAACTGTTACCCACATGCTTAAAGACAGATTTCAAAAACACTCTAAACCTCTATGTGATTCTCAAAAATAGCAAATATAATAAGCATGGCTTAGTTTTCTGTTCATTTGTGTAATGTGTATGTTCTGTGCACAATGTTTTGCATGGTCTTTCTACTTTGTCTCCTCCCAAGCCAATCTTTTGCCCACTCATTTATACCAGCCCACTGATAATAGATTCTCTACGTTGTTAGGCAACACTTTTCACTAAAATTCCTAAATAATTTATTACATATGCACAAACAGATTATAATCCAAGTTTTTAAAATGAATATGCACGACAGTAATTTCTCATAGATAAACTTGAGAAGGAATGATTTGTTCCTCTAGTAATGAATGCAAATTTACGGAATTAGCATATAGGTGTAGTAATGTAGTAACTACCATGAAAAGCCATGTTAATGTAAATCAGTCATCAGTTCATTTTCAGTAGCCATTATATACTGGTCAGGGTCATAGTGCTAATGCACCATAAGTAATGTATGTGTGTGTGTGTGTGTGTGTGTGTGTGTGTGTGTGTGTGTGTGTGTGTGTGTGTAAAATAACTGGTGAAGTAGGAAGTGTATAAGCACTGATAAGCATAGGGCATACATCTATTTACTGACTGACCTTCTTTTAATGAATTGTGGTCTATAATGAAAAGGTAAAAGCACCCCTCCCCCAACACCCCCCCTTCTCTCTCTCTCTCTCTCTCTCTCTCTCTCTTTCTCTCTCTTTCTGCCTTTAAGCCCAGTGTGGTCCTGCATCCTGTGTTATACTCTAATTAACCGCAGTTACTAATACACACACACACACACACACACACACACACACACACACACACACACACACACACACACACACACAATTTAGCAGAACACTACTTTTGTAGCTGTTGACAAAGCTATGTGAGGACCGCAGGCAATTCTTTACCCTCGGATCAGTCCCTCGCTCAACCTCAGATCTTCACAGCTTCATGATACCTACAGTACACAAAAAACACGAGCATTCGTTTCAACTGAAAGCACGACCCTTACCAATCAAATGTTTGGAAAGTGAGGATTCCTTTCTTTCTCTGACAGAAGTGTGACAAATCTCTTTTGCGTTCGCAGGACTTTTATCTTTGTTTTTTTAATGAGGAGCTTGTGAATTCTCGGTGCCTCCTGGCCTCTGGTGCCCCTTCCCAGACATGCACATATGCACAGCACAAAGACTTCAGAGTGCTGCTTTCATTGCCCTCATCAGTACTATGCAAGTCCGTATGCTCAAACATGCCAGCAATGCCTCTGCATATTAAAGCGCCTTCAAACTTCTGTATTTCAGCTCAATTTACTCTCTGGTCTGAAAGTTATTATTATTCTTTTTTTTAACCTGGGAAAACTTACCATGTGACTGTCACACTCAATGACCAGACAAAGGAGTGTCAATGAAGGACGAGAGGGAGGTTTTTATATTTTTCCTTCTGGTCATGAACGAGCAGTCAGATACAAAACTTAACAATATTTTTATCTAATATTTTTAGTGCACAGTGTACCGATGAGTGGTTTGGTTCCTATAAAATGGTTCTGTTTTGAAACCTTTACTATACCTGGTTAAGCATGATTCATTATAATTAGCTATGAAAAAGTTGACTGATATAAAAACCAAGAACAAATAAAAAAAGTACCTGTGAATAACTCAGTAATGGTTAAAAATAAATCGTCCTGGTGAACCCCCTGCTCAGACTCAGCAGCTCATTTCAGCTCCACTGAGCTTTCTCATCATCTTGAGAAACATGTCTGACTTTAGGTCTCTTCATGTCACATAAACTGAAGACTAATGGCGGATTCATGTCATATGGGAGGATTACCACCTTACAATTGAAAAAAAAAAAAGACCGAATCCGACACCAGCGGAGATTTCTCCAACCAAACACTGAACCCTTTGTGGCAACTAGCATCCATGCTGTACCTTTAGGAAGATCTAAGTGTGCAAGCAGTAATATAAGAAAAAAAATTATCAAATTATTGAGAAGAAGTGAAGGCACTGTTACCAAGCTCATTATATGGCAATGACAACGTGAAGCAAAGTGTCATCGTTAGCATTTAATTTCTTGAATGACATATTGTAAATTTGATCCTTTTTGTAGTTTAATTTATAGTAAGAAATGTTATTAGTACGAAATAAATTAGTTGTTGTAATAACTTGTGATATAACATCTATAAACAGTTCATCCCTCCATCCATTCGTTATTAAGTGCAATATCTTACAACCTCGAGAAGCTGGTTGAATGTTTGCGAGATTTAAATGCGCTTATTATCGCAGATCAATAAGCAGATGAACAACGTCAGATTTTGAATTTTATCCAGGGTCAGTTCACAGCAAGGACACATGTCTCAAATAGTTTTTATTTAAAAGCTTAATTCCTGTTTGAAGAGTATGTTAAGGACTGGAATTTGTTGGTGGTCAGTGGGACCTTGTCAGTGTAGTTGGCTTTAAGTTGTATTTGTTGCTGTCTTAGAAAATACATAGTCATCTAACAACAAGTCACAGTTTTGCTACTGACTATTACTTACTTACGTTTTCCAAATAAACATGTAAGTAAATAAATAAATAACATTTGAAAATTCATAAATATGTTTTAATAAATTCCAATTTGTGAAAGGACTGATATACAAGTCCCTGTGCAGGCTTAATACTAGTGTATTAAAATGAGAATTAGAAAAAGTGAATTAATACTAACAAAATAGTGCTACTGTCTTCTAAAATGTGCTTTTGAATTGGAATTATAATAAATTCCTGCCCTCCACATTTCTCCCAATGAGGTAGAAGATGGATTATTGTACTAGTTATGTACAATTGGTAATTTGTCCTTGTAACTCCAGTACAGAAGTTTTTTTTTTTTTAATTGAGATGCTCCATACCCGCCCTTACCCATACTTACACATCCTTTTAGTCTACATGGGTCTGATAGCTATATGGCTCTCCTGGTGTGACACACAGATGTACTGTTATTTAATGTCTCTCCAGAGCTACAGGTATCCTGTTGTCTCAGCACTCACCTGAGTGATTTCTTTTACTTTATTACTTGTTTGTCATTATACATGCCACTCTGGCTTGATCACTTTATATCTCTCATGCTGTTTGCTCATTCTCCATGTTTATTGCAGTTTGGTAAATTCACCAGTGTCTAATCTTTCTGTACACGTACTGTGTAACTCTACATTTGTTTCATTATTTCATTATGTTCTAGTTTTTCAGTTTATACAAGCAGGGTTTTTTTAAACCTTGGCAGTTTATTTGTCCCATTTTTGGGGTGTCCTCAGAATGAATTTTTTCACGTCTTAAACATTTTTAGGTCAAGAAATAACTCAACAATACTTTTCATAGTGTGTGTTTAAGAATTGTTAAATTAGGAATGAACCTTGTCGAGGACTATTTTAATAACATTGTGAAGCAGACTAGCATTATGCTAGTAACCCTTTATCATGATTTGGATGACAGTGAAGCCCCGAACCTACTTTAAGAACAAGGAATACATCCAGGATGGGTTTCAGATCTCAGTCTGTTAGTGACTTAAGTTCCCAGCAACCAACACGTCCTACAAATATGGCTGCCAAGGGTTCTAAGCTCCTAAGACTAAGACACACACACACACACACACACACACACACACACAATTTTATACTCTGATTGTCCTTGCTACTGATTGAGCACAGGTGTTCTTAATTACACACTCACACAGGCGCACGCTCACATACTTCTGAAAGGATTTTATTCACATTATCAATGTGAAGCAAACACTTTAGTGACTTGTTCCTTGATGGTTGCCAAGCCGTGTTATTCTAGATTGATACTCTAGTCACCACACTGCTTTGTGCTTTGCCTGTTTTTGACCATACAACTGTTTTACAATTTGGATTTGTTTGCTTTGCTATGAAAGACTTTTAAACCTCACTTGCATCCTCCTACCCAAGTATTATGTCAGTGGGACACCAATATGCACACACATTCAATTCAATTCATTTTTATTCGTGTAGTGCTTTTAACAAAAAACACTGTCTCAAAGCAGCTTTACACAGATAATGTGGTGATAACGAATAAATAAGATGTTCTTTATGTGTAAGTCTGTCCCTAATGAGGGAGCCGGTGCCGACTGTGGCTAGGAAAATCTCCCCGAGATGGCATAAGGAAGAAACCTTGAGAGGAACCAGACTAAAAAGGGAACCCATCCTCATCGGGGTGGCACAGAATGTTTATTTAGTACAGATAAACGATGTTTAGGTGTGCAGTGATTGTGATCAAATTCAAACTGTATTCCTGAGTCAGTGTAGCAGACTGTTAACATTAACTACAGTCCAAATCCACATTCACACGATGTAACCCACCTTCTGGCATGTGCCATGAGGAAAAGTAGAAACCTGGGAGCATAATATTACTGATAATATTACTGGTTTGTATTTGCTAACGTCTTGTGACAGAAGAGTATCTGCAAGAGTGAAAGGGAAAGTTTATAGGACTGTGGTGAGACCTGCTATGTTGTATGGATTAGAGACAGTGGCATTGACTAAAAGACAGGAGAGCTGGAGGTGGCAGATTTGAGGATGCTGAGATTTATATTGGGAGTGACGATGCTGGACAGGATTAGAAACGAGTTTATTAGAAGAGCAGTGTATGGACACTTTGGATGGAGCCCCCAGGAAGGAGGAAAAGAGGAAGGCCAAGGAGGAGTTTATGGATGTGGTGAGGAAAGACGTGCAGGTAGTTGGTTTAAAAGAGGCAGATGTAGTGGACAGAGTAGTATGGAGACAGATGATCTGCTGCAGCGACGCCTAATGGGAGCAGCCGAAAGAAGAAGATTTGCTAACGTCTGCCAAGTTCTGACAGCTGTAGCTTGTAGTCTCTGCTTTTGGGTGGATTATAATTCAGGTCAGTTCAGTTCAGCAGCTTAATACTTTTATTTGTTGTTTTCTGTGTTGGAAAGCCACACACTTGGACTCAGCAGGCGTCCTCTGGTATCTCTGTTTAGATCAATGCTGGTCACCCCAGAAACTTCGATACGGGCTTGTTACCGGCGGTCCGACCGAAAGCCAGCCGTTCTTTGGTCGCAGTCAGGCTATTGAGCAAAGCTCATGTGACAAATTATTGATTAGAGGGGTGTTTTGATGGAGAGGGCCTCACAGCAGGGCTGCACTTGTTCCAGTGCCTGTACCTGTGCAAACTTTCAAATAGCGAAGAGAGCCAGAGGTAGACATGGCAAGAGTGGAAACTCTAACTCGTGATTTGGGTGTTTGAGTTGTTTTCTGAACTCGCTGTGATTCACAATAGGAAGCTTGCTACTATTTAGTTAAGAGTTAACTTTAACCTCTTCCTGAAGATAAAGTCTGGCCGTTTAGCTTGCTATCATTTAGTTAAGAGGGCTTTTTTTCTTTCTCTCTCTCTCTCTCTCTCTCTCTCTCTCTCTCTCTCTCTCTCTCTCTCTTTCTTTCACTTACTATGTCGGGAAACACAACTGTTGATTCAGTGCCACTTAATGAGCAGATCAGCATGTATCCCCAGAGTGATCACACACATATGCACATACACATACACATATACACACACACACACACACACACACACACACACACACACACACACACACAAACATACATAAACGCACATGGTGTCACCCTGTTGGATGCCGAATTCTAGAATTTCTCTCAGCTGTTGTCTAGGAGAAGCATGCTAAAAAGCTCCAGATTATGACAAAAAGTTACAGCTAGCCTGTTACCCTAAAACACGTATCTCTGGGGTTTTTTATGTGTGAATTTGTTTAGCACTTGCGCTAGAAATTAGATACGAGGTGGTAGCAAAAAAGTTTCAAGACTAATGCTACTAAATGGTGCTATTCTGACCATGTTCATTACCATCATTATGAACAGCAAGTTAGAGCAAAGAACAAAGACATGATATCCGTTTGCCATACGTTGACATACATTGAGTGGAATGCCCATTTAAAAAAACAGAAGAACATCACTAGAAGACGACAAGAGATCAGGGAGACCTTGATAGAGCTCAATCCACAAAAATAGCAACTTGTTATTGTCGGAAAACAATCCACATGATCTCACTTCCACACCAACCCTACTCACCAGATTTGGTCCTGCGGACTTCAACCTCTTCCTGAAGATGACGTCTGGCCGTTTTGACGCCATTGCGTAGATACAGTGTAAATCGCAGAAGGTGCTTGACATGCTTTCGAAAAGAAGACCTCCATTACATATTCCAGAGGTAGCAGCAATGCTGGGAATGCTGTTTTTCTGTGCAATGAGACAATTTTGAAGGTTATAGTGTGTAAGCATAGATAAATAAAGTACTTTCTTGTAAACAAAGATAATCATGAAACTTTTTGGTACCACCTTGTAGATGGGGGGGATGGGTGGGTAGGTAGATAGGTAGGTGATTGATAGATAGATAGATAGATAGATAGATAGATAGATAGATAGATAGATAGATAGATAGATAGATAGATAGATAGATAGATAGATAGACATGAAATAAATCAAAGTAAACAGTGTAATCAGTGTAACAGCAGCAGAGTAAATATTATTAAAGTGGCAGTGTGTATGACTGTGGATGTTGGTCAAACCAACCTTTTGAATGTATTAAAGTCATTTGGGCCTCATTTATGAAGCTCAATCCAGTTACTTAAAAAAAAAAAAAAAAAAAAAACAGGTGACATTGAGAGCACTGACTGATTGGGTTCAATTTTACAATCAATTTGAATAAAGAATTTCATTAGCCATTCAAGAATAAAAAATGTGCCTTGGAAAAAAAAAAGGACTATGGTTTATGTTCTATATAAATTATTGTGCTGACGCTTTTATGCAGCAGGGGTAAGGACCTTGCTCAAGGGGCTCAGTGGGACAGTGGTAACTTGATCTCCAATCAAGCTTGGTGATTACAATGTATTATCTACCTAGATAAGTCTAAAAACTTAACAGTGTATAAACCTTTTAACTTTCTTGGTTCGCTCCAAAGGTTCCAGCTCACTTGTTGGACTTTTAATGTAGATAGTGTGTGTTCATTTTAAGCGAATAACACATAGTCCATTCCACTTTCGCTAAGCTCTTCTCCTATCTTTGGCTGGTGATTATTCAAAGCAAAGAGCTCCAGGGAAGGTTTCAGACAGCTTGTGCTGTGTGCTCGGCCATCCATCACCGCCTCAGGTCTCGCCACAAGATTTATGATCTACCGTCAGGGAATTTTAAAACTGCAAGCCTTTCTCTTCCCCTCCTGTTCCTTACCCTTTATTTCCTCCTTTCCTTGCGTTCTGGTTGGAATGATTAAAGTCCGACATTGTGGCAGAACGGCGGGAAAGATATAATTTCAGATTCAGTTGTCAGTTCTGTGGTTTGATGAGAGTTTGGCAGGGATAGAATGGCAGTGGGGAGATTTCTGACTTCTGATTGTTGCTTGACAGACAAATGGGCTCAAGTGTATCTGAGCTCTGTTCTTGGGTGCTAAAGTGAGCTGCTAAGGGATTTTTTATGTTTTTTCCAAACGTCTGTCTTAGCACGAGCCTGGAACTGGCATCAACCAAGAATTGTCACATCCTATTACAAGACATCACATGCATTTATTCATCTGGAAGTTAAAATGACTCATTGTTTTTTTGAAAATTTGCCATTTTATCATTTTTACACAACATTTTGAAGACTTTCTGGATGAAGTATTTATCACCCAGTCTCTTCCAGGTTCTGTAAGCAAGATTTCAAAAGGGAATTGGTGTAGTACAGAGAATAATAGTGCTTCTGTCAGGATCTTCCAGGTTCACGGTGCACGCTCCCGGGCAGCGGCCATTTTGTCGTTTTTTCCACGCCACCCGTTATTTAGGGGGACCATAGAAATTGGCGAAATTTCTCTTGCCACCCTGTCTGGTTCCTGTTCCCTACTCTTGTTTCTGTTTTTGACCCTGTTACTGATCCTGTTACTGTTCCTGTTACTGTTCCTGTTCCTGTTCCTTTTCCTGTGCCTGTTCCTTTTCCTGCTCCTGTTCCTAAACCCTGTTCTTCTCTGCCTCCCTAGTTACTGGTTTTTGGCTTTTGTTTTTGCTCTACCCCTTATTGACTGATATTCGGACTACTTTATGACTTTCGATTTTGTTTCTTCCTGCATTGCTTCATTTCTAGTACTGGACTCTGAACTGTGTTTTTGCTGTAGCCCACTTTTTTTTTACTTTTTGTTGTCTCTGCTTGCTATTTTTTTTATTAAAGATTGTTAAACTCTCTTTTTGTGTTCTGCTTTTGGGTCCTTCCAGTCACCAGATATCCTGACAGTATAATCTGGCCTGGCATCGTGTGTCTGACAGTTACATGCATAGAATTAGAATAAAAATCAAAAGCAGAATGCTTAATTGATCCCACAAGGGAATTGTTGAAAGCACCACTACTGATTGTAATTTTAATACTACTAAGACACTAAAGAAATATTTGAAAATCAGTGAAAATTCAGTCCTTTACTAAAGCCGTATATATATATATATATATATATATATATATATATATATATATATATATATATATATATATATCTCACATTGCATCCCACATTTGTCTTTCATGGTTGTTGTTTTTAACCATTTTTAGGTTATCAGTTTTTTTTCTTCATTATCACTTTTGCTATTTATGCTTGCACTTTAATTAAAACCAATATTTGCCTTTGCATTTGTTTCCTCAAATTACACTTATACTGTTCAGTTTCATAAACAGCGTTCAATAAGAAATAAATGCAGAAAGTGCCTGATGTTCAAGAATAGATCATTTTCTATAGATTTACTATCTGCATTACTTTCTGTAGGTTCTCCACTATACGTAAACAGATGGGATTATGCATCCTACATTTCCTCTGAATATGAGGGCACTTGGAATGCTTCATTCAGGGTGTGCCTCTGCCTCCTGCCCTGTATTCCCATTGTAGGCCCTGAAGCCACTATAACACTGGCCAGGTTAACAGAATGAAAAATGAATGAATTCAGGGGAATCGTCCATAAGATTAGTTTGTAGAATTAACTGGAGGCAGCGATTTAAATTTGTTGCTTTAATTGTGATCGTTAATTTGCATAAAACTCAGTTTAGAGCCTCAATTTAAATGCCATTTGCTGACATGCTTGTTTCTGTCACCGGAATCGTGGCTTTGTGTAACAGTGAAAAGAATGGTGTCCTGTCACTAGTGTGAATGCCGCGTAAAAAGGAATACATTATAATGAGTTCTAAAGGCCAGCGGTAGCTGGTGGAGAGATTTGAAGGCTAGTATAATGTTATTCTCGTTTTTTTGTGCATGGTAAAACGTGTTGTAGGTAAAAACAGACATCGGGGCATTGTGGCAGTCTGTAGTACTTGACATAAACAGATGTATTAGCTTTTCACTGTTGCTCATTTTGCAAATAGGGGTGAAAAGTAACTAGTTTGTGAATGTGTCTCGTGTGGCTTTAAAATTTCCGTCAAACCTTTGCACTTTCTTTGCTCCGATCAGTCAGCTCCAATTCATTTTCTGCATTTTGAAGACTCAAACCTGGTTTTAGAGTGATAAGGTTTTGCAGGGCTGGAATTTGGCCAACATGGTTCCAGAAATGAAAATGTGATGGAGATTTGTTGAAATGTTTCTTTTAAATCCAGCAAAATCAGTTTTATCCATCCTTTGAATAGTGTCGTGGCATATCTTAAAATATAGGGGGAAAAAAACGTTTAAGCACATTATACAGACTAAATTATTAGGACACCTGACTTTTCCAGCTATATGTGGTTCTTTTACCACACAATTGTATAGGATGTCTTTAAATCAATATGCATTTAATTTCCCTACACTTAAACTAAGAGATCCATACCTGTTCCAGCATGCCCCTGTGTACAAAGTGAGCTCCATGTAGATATGGGTTACATGGGTTTGGAGTGGAACATCTTGAGTGGCCTGCTATGACCTCAAACCTATTGAACACCTTCCAGAACATTAGCAATTTACATTAGTACCCGACTTTACTAATGTCCTTGTTGGTGAATTATCACAAATTTTATCAACCCCATTCAAAAATCCATTGAAACAACTTCTCAAAAGAGTGGAGGTTACTGTAAAAGCAAATGAGGACTTAATGTGGAATGGGATGTTCAGAAATCACAAAGGAATCTGATGTTCAGGTGTCCTTAAAATTTTGTCTTTATAGTATATCTTTTTGGATTATGGGTTTTGGTTTATTATGCATGGATGGAGCTCTGTGGCAACTTTGCTTTGGATAAATATAAATTCCTCCCCAAACCTTCTGTCTTGCTAAGCAGATTTTAATTTGCTATGGCTGATTTGAATTGCTAAGTTTGTGCCGCATTTCCAAAATCCCTGATTATGAACGGATCCTGTGTTCTTTTGGGCATGAACATCTCTCAAATCTTTATTTAATAGGCTCAGTCTCTTTTTTCCCCCCACTCTTTTATTGTCTTATTGTATAAGTGACAAAAGACGAGTAACAACAGAAGCCTTCTGTGAGTCTTCGAAAAGACTTGTATAGAACTTTGACAGAAGTCTTAGAGCTTCACGAAACACTTCCTTTCTTTTTTAGGTCTCCCAGTTCAATCTTTTTTTTTTAAAAAGGAAGCCCCTGTCTGTATTGACAAAGCAGACTCCAATATATCCTGTTACTCCTGTTTTGGGCTGTGTAGACCTCTTTTCACCTATTACTAAGCCCCTTTCTCGAGCCATCCTACCATCCTGGACCTTTGTTCTTCAAGCCTTAATATCCCATGAGTCTTTTAGACCCCAGTGGTCGTATTAGCAGATTTTAGCCTTTACACTGGGAACAACACACACCAACACACAAACAAACCCCCTTATTGAAACAGTCAGTGGTTTATACTGAGGATGTATAGATTTATAGATGTATAGATTTAGATTTATGTTTAGATGTATTTTTTTCCTGTGTGTGTGAGACTTTGTGCGTCCATTCAGATTACTGATGGGCGTGGAAGCATGACGGCTGCCCCTCAGCTAGGCAGAACATAAATTATACATTCCATATTTGCTTTTGCTCAATTAAACAATTTCATAGTGTTTAATCAAGCTTTGCACCCAATAGCTGCAGGCCCTAATTAAAATAACACCACAGCCAAGAACGAGGAAAAAGATTTCCATACCGATGATCCGAATACACCATTCTTTTAACTAAACTAAACACTGAATTCAGGGTCTTGACGATTAAAAGTGATTTTTTTGACTTAAAGAGACCATTAGGTGTGTCAATAAAATCATGTTGGCATTATTAATACATGGCATGATTGAAAATTAATGCATGTGTTTATGTGACTGTTGGGGTCAGAATAAATATAAATGAAACAGATCTAAAATCTAAAATTCAGATTTAAAATTCTGTTCTAAAATCTGATTGGACAAACTATGTTTGAAGCCACTCTAAAACGTCTCTATATATGCAACCTACGTACAATTGCATCCGATATTTGAATTCTGTAATACTGCGTCCGGTTTGGACCCAATAAAATGGTAAATACACCAATCTTTGTATATTATATTGCTTAGCAAGCAAAACCTACTGTTCATTGACTAAAATTTATATAGAATGAATTAGAAAGCATTATTAGCAATCATATATAGTATTGTTAGATGCTAACTGTACTTAGCTTTTGTTGCCTTGTACCATAATATGTGCAATGATAAAGTTGAATCTAATCTAATCTAATCTAATCTAAAGAATACCTTTTATACTTGTGTTTCTAGATTTTATCACGAAGTCATACCATCCTTTGTTTCTCAACCGTAGTGCTTATGTAGTACTTGTAGGTTCCCGGCTTTAATTCCTCACTTGTTCTTCAGATTAAAATTGTTCTCAACTGTTACTCACCCAAGCCATGGACTTGACAAAACTTCTTGTTTGGCCCAGACACCAAAAACTGCAATTTGTGTTCTGCTTTGTTTGTCTGCATCTTGCAGCACTTTATATTCAGCTTTATTACTATAAGGGTGTTCAGCATCAGCCATTGGAAAAGATGCATCTTTACACAAATCTGAAAGTAGATCGAGTTCCTAATAATCAAATAAACTCCATGAGATGACATGAGCAACATTCCTGAAGTTGATTTTTCTACTTAGTTGAAATTAAATTATGTTCATGCAATGAGCAATGAAGAGTCAAGAGGGCAACAGTAAGGTTTTTTTTTTTGGGATGTGTAAATCTTTAAAATGCACCTGTGACACAAGAAGGTGAGTCACAAAGTCAAAGTTGCAGTCCAAGTTAAAAGCTTCAGGTTGAATCAAGAAAGTCCAAAGAGTGAGAAAAGCATTGGCTGTAGACGTGTTTGACGACTCAACAGCGGTAATAATCATCGTCTATCTTCTATCATTCTCAGCTCATGATCACATGATCGTTGATACTGTAGTTGCATATATAAAAAAATATCCCAGCAATAATGTGTTTGGTTTTGAATGTTTTCCTCACTGTGGGAATTCTCTGTCCTGCGGGCTTCACAGGTCGGCGCCCAAGCCTCGACGATCCATGGGGTCAAATGCAATTAGTGATGGGTTGTTCTGAATTTCAACTAACGTGTGTGTGTGTGTGTGTGTGTGTGTGTGTGTGTTTGTGTAAGCCCCTTCAGCACTTGTAGAATTAACATGATTATGGCTGGGGTCCTGTTCCAGGCCATAACTAGACCATAACACCTTAATCTAGTGTGAAAGCAATTGGCCTGCGTGGATCAATACAGAGACAAGGCATACAGCCAATTCTACACACCAAAACACAGACTCTCTCTCTCTCTCTCTCTCTCTCTCTCTCTCTCTCTCTCTCTCTCTCTCTCACACACACACACACACACACACACACACACACACACACACACCCTATATACCAATATTTCTCAAACCTAAACTAACAAATCACTTCCTTTCTCATCACACAAGACATAAAGTAAAGTTAATGAGCTCTCTGTGTATGAGGGTTTGGAGGCAAGTGAATTTCAATTGTGTCGATGTGTGTGCATGCGTGTGTGTGTGTGTGTGTGTGTGTGTGTGTGTGTGCACATGTTCTCTTCTTGTAGGTGCACCAAAAAGAAATTGATTGAGAGTGGAGATAGAAGGAGACATATAGATTTATAGAGAAATGAAAGAGATAGAGAGAGAGAGAGAGAGAGAGAGAGAGAGAGAAAGAGAAGGCTAGAAGGAGCAGTAGGTCTCTGTAAGTCAGTCAGATGTCTGCTGGCTCCAGATGGCAGTAACAGTGCCAACTATCTCACCCTGTGCTTCCGAGGTGCCACGTATGTCCAGCGTCTGCACAGACATCTGCCTGTCTGTCAACACACACACACACACACACACACACACATTTACACACACACACACACACATGAGGTGCTGTTCTTTGTGCAAACCCAGACATAATGTTAAATGCTGAGCGAGATCAAAAGAGCATCCCTATTGTGAGCAGTACTTACATCTGTGTAGGAGAGAAAGGTATCAAAAGTGAAATGACTCATGAAGAAGACACGGAGGAAAAGAAATGTACTGTTCATTAGGTTTTGTCTAGGCATGACATAAAAAAGCATTTCGGCTTTGTATTATATGGAAAATGTCGGCTTTTATTTGGAAGGTAAGGGTAAGGAGGCAGTCACACACACACACACACACACACACACACACACACACACACACACACGATGCGAAGTCACTCATTTTTTTTCTTACAATGCGTTTGTGTTTAAAAAAAAAAAAATTTACTTCAAGAAATAAACAAGAAAACTAATTAACCGAAATTGTACTATGATGTAATTAATTAATAAATTAATTATTTTGTTTATTTACTTAGTTATTTGTTTGTTTACTTGCTTATTGCTATATTTTTTTATCATATACATTATTTGGTTACTGGGTCAGTGGTTCGTCAGGGTCCCTGATTTCAATCTTGACCTAGATTAATAAGATGAAGATATTTCAGAATGATGAGACAGAGATTTTGGTGATGTTTGATGATGTTGGCCATCAGAGAACACACACACACACACACACACACACACACACACACACACACACACACACACACACACACAGTATATAGACTTTCCTGATCTCTTGATCTTACCCATCTGTTTGTTAGTGTTAGCTGTCGATTTCTCCTTATCATGTTTGTGTGTGTGTGTGTGTGTGTGTGTGTGTGTGTGTGTGTGTGTGTGTGTGTGTGTGTGTGTGTGTGTGTGTGTGTGAGAGAGAGAGAGAGAGAGAGAGAGAGAGAGAGAGAGAGAGAGAGAGAGAGAGAGAGAGAGAGACAGACAGAGAGAGAGAGCTGGCACAGCGACTCATTGGCTTTAATCCTTCTTTTGGCCACACCATGATGTCTTTCACAAAGTCGTCAAAGTCAACTAGGACTCAGATTTGTATTTTCGTATGTATGTATATGTGTGTGTGTGTGTGTGTGTGTGTGTGTGTGTGTGTGTGTGTGTACATACTGTAAGTAGGTGGCTATATTAGTGTCATTCACCTTCAAAACTTGGCACAATTTTTTGATTTTGTTGATTTCCTGTTGTCCGAATGTCAGTTAAGGACAGAAAAACGGATTGTGTGCCTTTTTTTTCTAGACTTATAAAATAAACAATAAAAACATTCAATGTTTTGGCTGTTTGGAAAAGATAAACAAAACATTAATCACTCTATAACTGTAGGGCATGAGCGCTTTAACTGTAGCATGGCTTGACCTTTAAAGGGTAAGTGTTGGCTTTTTTTTTTTTTTTTAGCTATTTTTTTAATTTTTTTTATTTAAAAACACACCAATACACAATATATCTGCAAATAATAAAGAATCCTGCAAACAGTGTCACTCTTATTAGGAGGTGTGTGAAATGGTTTTACGTATCAGCACCCAAACCTGTTCCAGCATGACAATGTCCTCTGCAGAAATTCAGATCCATGAAGATATGATTTATATGGTTTGAGTCAAAAATCTTGAGTGGTCTGCTCTAAAGCCCTGACCTCAACCCTACTGAACACTTCCGAGATGAATTGGAACGCTGACTGCACCTCAGGTCCCCTCATCTCACCTACATCAGTACCTGACTGTAAAGAATGAGTATAGAAGAGTTCACTGTATTGGTCAGGGTGGTGTCACCCACAAACACACACCTAGGAGTAATTTACTTTACACACACAACACACAAATCTGCACAAAGACAATGACGCAATCTCATGCCTCATGAAATGGTGGAATTCAAACAGATTCATTTCTCCTGATGATGATTGCAAAAGACATTGCAGTTTTAGTCTGGTCCTTCTGCAACTATCCTGTAATATGTTGCATGTTAAGTCCAGTCTTAACTCCCAGCATTTTCCTCAGAGACTATTCATGTTCAGTATTAAAGACTGTGAAGGATCAAAAATGGGTAATGGGAGTTCAGCCATCATCTGTCACATTTCAAAGTTCGGAAAAAAAAATTCCCCGGGGTCCCAAGTTGACAGAGTGAGCGTAAATGTGCTCTGAATTATTCTATGGAAATTTTGCAGTGTAGGTGGTTTGATGACTAAAAATAAATCTGTATAGGATTATATAAATATTGTAATGAATACCAAGTTCCCAGGCTTTGATCCTACTAGCCAGCTAAAACATCTAGAAATGGGCGTAGTCAATGGTATAGGCAATGAGCACAATTTAAACCAGGGCCGTAAATCCATTAAAACCAAAGTGAACACACGGATCGGGTAAAAAAAAATGCTTGTCTACAGTGATTTTCTACAATCGTATAGTAGTTGAAGCAGTGTACCTCCATCTTCACTTCTTACATCTTCTAGAACATTTAATGGTTCCCCTGTCTCATTCAAGCTGTATGAAATCCTCCAGGGACACACACTCACACACCAAGAACACACTACACAAACCAGTGTCTGAGTGGAGAATCCCAGCTTTCACTTTAAATGATTGTGGACAGAGTGGTGGATGCTGAGAGGCTTTTGTGCTTTGTACAGCTATAGCAGTGGTACTCTGTTGTGCTGCTTTTTTTTTTTTTTTTTCCCAGCTTGCTGTCATAAAATATTTGTACCAAATTGAAAAGTGCCCCAAAGCTGGTGGGTCAAAGCTAACTGTAGTGCTGATGAATTATTTTGAATCCAAATATATGACAAAATCTCTGTGGACTTCCTCTGCCATCACAGGACAGTGATATGTGGCAGTGGTTTTTCTTAGCTTAGCTTTCTTAGCTTCTTAGCTGTAGGCTAGCTTTTTATTTTTTGGACATAATATATAATGGTATATAATTCATTTGTATTTCATGAACTACAGTATATTAGACCTTAGACAGTCTATTGGCCTTTAAAGCAGTTACATACCGACCACAGTATCTTTTATTATTTATTTGTCTACAACACGTATGATTGCCAAAAAAAAAACGTTATGCTACCACTTGTTTATGTCTGTTATTTAGCTGAAGGTAGCCAATCACACCAGCGCATAGCTACAGCGCTAGAGACAATAGGAAGGACAAAGATATACTTTTCATGCACAAATCTTTTTCATTTCATATTCATATCACACTCTGCACTGGAAAAAGGGAATGTATGAGTTATATGAGAATGTATTACGCATAGTTTACATTAAAATATTGTGTTTGATTGCTTGCAAAAAACTTGATTTAAACAAATTATTGCGAAAGTATAATCAATTCTCGCAGTATTAACCAGAAAGCAGAAATCTTATGAGGATGATAGAACTTAGAGGAACTGGGATTATAGTATTAAATAGATAGAGCTACCATGTGTATTGAGTTCAAGCATCAGTGTGATCATGTAGTTTGAGAGTCCAAATCATGGTGGATGTGTGAAAACATCATTAATGTAACTCGGTTCAGTCACATGCATCCGATGTTTATACTGAATTAAATTTTTTTCCATGTGGTCTAAAGAGCAACCATATAACATGGCTTGGTTAATATATTTTTGAAAATGGCTTAAAGCCGAATGGATGCCTAATACAAAAATAAAATGTTTGTTAAGTTGTTGTTGACTACAAATCCATCACAAGTGTCATAACTGTGAAGCACTGAAATGAAAATACTAAATATTGTCATTTTGGTTATATGGATTAACAAAGCAGTTATTAATGCTTAAGTATCAATAGTTAGCTCTTGTTCTATTTCACTCATGTTAATTGCTCTGTAAGCAAGCAATTTTATGGTGCTGGACCTTCACAAAAGTTAGTCTCTGATGTAAAAGAATGTTTCCTCATGTTAAATGGTTTTTATCTCCTCAGCTTTGCCATGGCTTCGCTGAGAGAAACTCAGGAGGGTTAACTCACTAATTGCATCGCTTTGTCTTTTCATCAATTTGGCTTAAGCAGTACGTGCATATCTCTCGATCTCTCTCACTCCCCGTCCCTCCTCCTCATCATTTCATTAGCAAGATCAAGACAAAGTGCCTTGTGCCTTATTATTTATTTTTCATGTTTTTGCTCGAGGATCTTTTTTTTTTATCCCCTTGATGTAAAGTCAACGAACTGTTTTGCATCCAATTGGCTGTTAAAAGAAAAAAGAGAAATATTGAGATAAATAAGGAGCAAAGGATTTAAAAAGAAAGAACATAGAAGAGTCAAGCGCGAGAGAAAAAAAAAATGCAATGCGTAATACAAGGTTAAAAGTTGTCACAGGTAAAAAGGTAAAGTTTGTTGGCTCAGGTCGCCTGCACTATACTGCTTTAGATTAATTGATTCTCCCACAAACTTAATGAGCTCGAATCCTCAAAAAGAGACGGCATCTGTGGAAAACAAAGCTAATTATCACTTGTACAAAACACAAAGAACAAGAGTCTCTTTTTTTTTTCTTTTTTTTTTCTTTTCCACCCCAAAAAGCCACATGTGAACCACACACAGATTTCTTGCTCTCCAAAATGCCACATTAGCTTTACACTTTTTTTTGTTTGCTTTATTTCAGTGTGTCATAGCATATGCACTAGCAAAAAAAATGTCATAAATTCTGATCATTATTGTTATTTTTATTATAGTAATAATAGTAGTAGTAAAACTGCAAGCAGCATTGTTGAGGGCAAAGCCCTCAGACACTCCGAGCCTCACATTCAAGAAGGATATAGAAAACAGAGCCATAACTTTGGGCAAATGGATTTAAAAGTGTTTTATTCATGATGTGTACAGTATGTTTTAACTGTTCTTTAACAGGAAATGATCAGTAGGGTGTCAAGATGTCAGCCAAATATAAAAATTGGTGTAATATTTGAAGCAGGCATTGCAATAATGGTATTTAAAAACCTAAGCATTGTTATTGCCTGTGGTTGTAAATTTGTTGCAAAGCCTCAGGTAACGCTCTTGAAGACCATGGTCTACAAAGCTTTTGTTATTGTGCAAAGGTGTTGCTGAGACCCAGCCACACTTCATGATTGGCAACTACTGTACGCTGTCAGGTTCATTGGACCATAAATCGTGTGAAGTATTCAAAATTCTATTAAAAAATGTTTCAAGGTTAACACTAGAGATAATGTGGTGATAGACTTTTTTTTGTCGAATTTATCTCATATAATGACACACTCATGGTTATACAGTAAGACGTAATGAACATCTCAAACACACCAATCAGGCATAACATTATGACCACTTGCCGAATATTGTGTTGGTCCCCCTTTAACTACAGAAGCTCGTCTATTGGATCGGACCACACGGTCCAGCCTTCGCTCCCTACATGCATCAATGAGTCTTGGTCGCCCATGACCCTGTTGCCGTTTCACCACTGTTTCTTCCTTTGAGCACTTTTGAGAGATACTGACCAATGCAGACTGGGAACACCCCACAAGAGCTGCAGTTTTGCTCTGACCCAGTCGTCTAGACATCATAATTTGGCCCACCTACTGACAGGTGCCATGATGTGGAGATTATTAGTGTTATTTACTTCGGTTCATAATGTTATAATGTCATAATGTAATGCCTGGTTGGTTAGTATATTAGAATTAGCTTATGACAATTTTTCTTTACTTTTAATTCTCTGATATCAATAGTTCTTCTGGTGTGGCACTGATATCCTGAAACCGACAGTTTTACCTGCCAAAAAACCTTTTTAAATAGAAAATGAAAGAGAGTTTCCACTACCACTACTGTATTAGCAGAAAGTGTTTTAATCTTTTTCCATTGTGTGATATTAGTCATGTTTCTGATGTACACTGTCTCTCCAGAGCACCAATAGTTTTAATAGCTCTTTGTTGCTTTGTTTATTAAATACAGCAGCCTGACCTGTTCCTGCATTAACTCAGAACTCATGAACCAAACCTAATGGCCCAATGCATTATAGTCTGGAAGAATGTCTCTAAATTTAGTTCCAAGAGTAGTTTCCAATTACGGCCCTGGGGTGTCTTTAAATTGCTCACTTTGCCACTTTTCTTTCTCTGTATCCCTTTTATATCACTAACTCCAAGTTCAAATGGTTTGGTAATTAGCCAGACATCTCAGTACAGGGCTTTAGCTTTGGGAAAATGAAACATAATTGTTTAATTGAATTATTCTCACAGAAATTTACCAGAACTAATTTAGTGGGTGCAGTGGGGAGATTAGTTTATATTTTTTTGTGAATATCAATACTAATATACACAAACTATATATACACTTTTATAGGGTTTTCTTTGTAGATTCAGGACATATCTCAATTACATGAGCATAATTTTTGTACTGTAACATTACAAAATGTAGAACTAATCACAGGCAGTGAACACTAATGCAAGCCGCTGTATATTACCAGAAAATCATTGTTATGAGTGAAGTAAACATTAAAATAAATTTATAGATTTATAGTTCTTTTCTGTCTGCTTGGAAGGTGTGATTTATTAAGTGACTCTTGTGGCAGGGATTTGGTAGTGTAGTTGACCTTAAAAATAAAAAGCTGGCTGATGACTCTTTCTCTTTCTCCATACCTTCTTCCCTTATAAATCCTTTTGGCATTTATGCACATACCAACACAAACACTCACCAGCAGGCATGTGCTAAAATTAAATTTTGCCTTGGCAGGCATCACATTCAGGACTCCCTTAAGAGTAATCATACGCAACAGCTTCAGTGCAACCTTCCTAATTAGAACGTTAAATAAGCTAGGCAACAAGGTCAACAGTCCTTACTCACTAAATTCGAATATAATTTAAAAGTTGATTTATTTCAGTAATCCAGTACAAAAAGTGAATTTTATAGATTTCTTTAAACACAAACCGATATATTTCAAGTGTTTATTTTTAAGCTGTTAATGATTATGGCTTATAGCTAATGAAAACCCAAAATTCAGGATCTTAGAAAATTTAAATATTACTTAAGACCAATAAAAAAAAAAAAGTCAGTGCTTTAAGAGCCACCACACACAGACGTATCCAGGAGATGGGCTACAACTGACACTTCTGAACCAGAGACAACATCAGAGACATCCTACCTGTTCAAAAAAGGACAAAAATAACTGGACTGTTGCTCATTGGCCGAAGTCCTTTTCAGATAAAAGTACATTTTGCATTTTATTTGGAAATCAAGGACCCACAGTGGAGAAAGAGAGGAGAGGCACAGAATCCAAGTTGCTTGAGGTCCAGTGTGAAGTTTGTAGAGTCAGGTCATCTAATGGTTTTGGTCCACCGTGTTTTATTAGGTCCAAGGTCAGCACAGCCGTCTACCACAAAGCTTTAGAGCACTTCACTGACCAGCTTTATGGAGATGCTGGTTTTATTTTACAGCCGGACTTGACACCTGCCCACACTCACAAAACTAATAATACCTGGTTTAAGGTATCCCTGTGCTTGTTTGGCCAGCAAACTCGCCTGAACTACATAGTATTGTGAAGAGGAAGACAGGAGTGACCAAACCCAACAATGCAGAAGAGCTGAAGGCCGCTATCAGAGCAACCTTGGCTTCAATAACACCTCAGCATTGCCACAGACTGATCACCTCCATGCCACAAATCATGCAAAGGGAGCCCCGACAAAGTATTGAGTGGTGTACATGTTCATACTTTTCAGTAGTCCAACATTTCTGTTTTGTTTCTGTGTTAAAAATGTATTTTTTTTATTGGTCTTATTTAATATTCAGAATTTCTGAGATTCAAAGTTTTCATTAGCTGTAAGCTTGCAGCAGCCCCAGATCATAGCACTGCCCCCACAGGTGTGTACGGTAGGCAATAGGCATGATGGGTGCATCATTTCATCCACCTCTCTTCTTACCCTTATGCGCCAATCACTCTGGAACAGGGTCAATCTGGACTCATCAGACCAAATGACCTTCTTCAATTGCTCCAAAGTCCAATCTTTATGCTCCCTAGCAAATTAAATAATTTTCCGATTAGCCTCACTGATAGGTGGTTTTCTTAAGGCTACACAGCTGTTTAATCCCAATCCTTTGAGTTCCCTTTGCATGGTGCCTGAGGAAATAAATATTCAATCGCACTTTTACATATGCAATCCCCCCCCCCCCCATTTTCGTAAGAAGGAATAACTTATAATGCAGCCTTAGACAAATCATGAGAACCAAAAATAATTATTTCACCAGTCTTCTGTGAGAATAATCATTGTGTGTTGATCCTTCATTTGTAATTTTGAGAAAACTGAAGTAGCTCTTTACAGGACACAAAACGGATTTGTTCATTTCCCAAAACAGCAGTCGTTTATTTCTGTTATTTCATACAAATGATATTGTGTGTGAATTCATTTTTGAGAGAACTCTTGGTCATGAGTCATATAAAATATTTGTTTAATATAGCATCACTACTCTCTGCTTCTTTGGCAGAAACACCAGCTACAGATGCTCAATTAACTAATGTTGCTGTGATAGTCTCAGGAGAGAGATAGAGTATGCGTATCCAACACAAGGCTGGCATTGAATCTTTATGATTTATAAAGTCATGATCTCACAGTTGTGGACAGAGAACATCATTCCTGTACTTGAGTATAGGTACAAATTCCCTGCTTAAATATTAATGCTTTAAAAGTAATCCTAACTACTTACTCCATGTCTGAATAAAAGTACAAAAGTACTGTTTTATGAGAATCATATTTTAATAATTCATGCAATTTACTGTCCTCTATTTCTGCACACCATGCCTTTTGAAGTGTTTGAGTGTTACAGTAAGAGTACCTGGACCATTAGAAAAGTGGAGCTATGTTTGTGGTCTCTTGACATGTTCTCCTCAGTCACGAGCCATGCATTACACAACAAGGCCTTCAATGGTGTCCTACCTGAGTCAATCCACCTTCATTATGACATCACGGCTATAGAAACTATCAATACTATACGGTAATGCAGTATAATGGAGCATTGCTTTACAAATAGGTATCTCATGCAGCGGGATTAAATGGTCTTACTAAAGCAAGAAGCCTGATGAACACAATTCAACAAGTCTCCTTTCATTGCAGCCACAGCTCCACTACCCACATACATCCTGTCTAGGAGAAGCATCAATATTAACCTCATAAAATGTGCATCAAATCTCCTATCCTAAGACAGCTAAAATCCGTTAGTGCCACTATACAGTACATTTGCTGATCTATACAGTATAAAGAAAAGGCAGTCATGCATTGCTTACCCTTGCACAGCGAATATGAGTTTTGAAAATGCAGTTGAGCGCTTTATCTTATTGCTTTGGTGTTTGTAGAACATTTTTTCATTAAATGAACTGCAGGAATCTAAGAAATAATCAGTTTAGTTGGAACTAGGCAGCTGTTTATGTAATCTCCCGATTATCTAAATATAACACAGATTCTGCCAAAAATGGTGCGTATGTAAGCAACGGATTACTAAGTACAATACAGGAAAGATGCCATTATTTAAGTGAAGTTTCAAATGTTTATCGGGTACTAATTGGGGCTTGTCGATTTTATAGACTTAACAAAGTAAAAAGGACTGTGATGCAACATTAGTTTTGTTCATATATCCTCAGGGTACATAGTATTCCTACATAAAATTCATGCGCTCTTTGCCACTAGACTTTTTTCTTTGTAATAGTAAGTGTTTTACAATTAGTGTATTAGTTACAGTAGCTACATGACTGAGGAGAGCTGCAGTGGAGATAAGAAGGGTTTGTTTCACTAAGGCACTACTGTATTGTTTCTGTTTCTGTTCCTTTACTTTAGCAGAGTTTCTTGTTGTCAGTGTCACAGTGGCTGAACATCAAGAGCAACATACTGGGAAAAAGCTGTGGATAGGTTTACTTACATAGCTACCACTGGTGTGCTGATAACCTATATACAGTACAATATATATATAGCGTACCATATTACATTGGCAGAAGCACATTTTATGGCCAGTGAGTTTACTTGCTGTGTTTACTTGCTGTATTTATAAATTTGCAAGAATGCAGCAGGTTCTATTAGACACATAATTGAATTCACATCAGGATATGTAGCAACACTATATCTCCGGTACATTGTTGACATCTTCCACATGGCCAACCGCACAGACGAAGAGCTCTAGTTGTTGTTAGTTTTTTCCCCACAAACACAGATCATACACTGAGTGTCTATATAGTAAACACTGATCAGCCATAACATTGAAGGAACATGCCTAATATCGTTTAAGTTCCCATTATAACACTATAACAGGTGTGCTTTGGTATCCTGCACCAAGACACTGTGACAAAGCAGTAAAGTCCTGTAAGTTGTTTTGCGAGTCCTGAATGGATCGGACTTGCTTGTCTAGCATATCCCAAAGCTGTACGATTGGAATGAGAAATATAAAATATAGATGATCTTTAAACCATTTTTGAAGATTGTTTGCACTGTGGTAAAGTTCACTATCCTGCTAAAAGAAGCCCAAGCCATTGAAATATATCTTTGAAACTTGAAGGGGTAAAGCAAACATTTGGTCAGAGGTTACAGGTCACATTCACATGAATGCCCTTGTCGAAGTCGATCAGATCTCGAAACTTTTTTCTTACATCAAGAACTAAATATTCGCTTGCTGCCCAATAACACTATATCGACAAAATTTAATTTATTCCACCTGACCGTTCCAGCCACATGTGGTTTCTTAAGCTCTTACCACAAATTTGGAGGCACAACATTTTATAGGATGGCTTTAAAAGTTTTCCCTTCACTTGAACTAGAAGACCCAAATATGTTCCAGCATGGCAATGCCCCTGTGAAGATATGGCTTACATAATTTGGAGTGGAAGATCTTAAATGGCCTGCAATTAAAATGACAATGCTTTGACTCCAACCTTTTTGCCCTTGTGGCTGAATGAGCACAAATGTCCACAAGCACACTCTAAAATCTAGTGGGGCATCTTCCTGGAAGATTGGAGGTTATTATGACAGCATATAGGGACTAAATGTGGAATGGAATGTTCATAAAGCACTTACAGTATAAATCCACACATTTATAGCGTATATTTAACCCCTAAACATGTTTCATTATTATGCGATACTCAATGATAGATAGATAGATAGATAGATAGATAGATAGATAGATAGATAGATAGATAGATAGATAGATAGATAGATAGATAGATAGATAGATAAGCTTGTAATAAGATACAGTATTATATAGTATAATAGTTACCTCTCAATTCAGTGTAGCTGAACTCCATAATTAGAATTTTTTCCCGTTATTTTATATATATTTTTTTCCCCATGCTATGAGTCTTGTCTTGAGGCAACAGGCTGCATTTGACAGACGGCTGTGTGTAGCAATGACATTAGTTTGATATTAGCTTTCATATTTAATGTAAGCAGGGAAGTTCATTTGACATATATTTGAAATCCCACCTGTTATACTGTAGCAAAAATGCAAGGGGGGTGAGGTAGAAGATCTCATTACTCTCTCTCTCTCTCTCTCTCTCTCTCTCTCTCTCTCTCTCTCTCTCTTTTCCCTATCTGTCTCTCTCTCTCACTTTCTCTCTCTCTCTTTTTTCTTTTTTGGTCATGAGGATAAATGGATCCTGACATCAAGAGAATGGAGGAGTGATTAATGACCTTAGTGATTTTTTGGTAGGAGAATGAGAGAGAAAGAGAGAGAGAGAGAGAGAGAGAGAGAGAGAGAGAGAGAGAGAGAATAAAAGGAAAGAAAAAAGAGCCTTTTGACGGTTGATTTTATAGGATGGATAGATAGAGGATGACCGAATAAACAGACCCCAAACATCTTACACACACACACATAAAAGCCCTAAGGTTGCTTGGATCACTTTGACCTCCATGACATTTCTTCGAAGCCTCACTGTGTAGTGTGTTTGGTGGTTTCAGGCACCATGTTTTCATTTAGGAGGAAAACATTTTTACAACCCCACAAACACACAAACACACACACACACACACACACACACACACACACACACACACACACACACTAACACACACTAATTGTATAGCATGCATGCAAACAAAGGTAACTGAACATAAATGACAGAGTGAAGTGGACACACACACACACACACACACACACACACACACACACACACACACACACATTATGTGACATTTACAGCATTTTGCAGAGTGATGTACCATTATATATTTATATGTACAATTATCCTATTTATACAACTGAGCAGTTGAGGGATAAGTATCTTGCTCAAGGGCCTGCACACACACACACACACACACACACACTCTCTGAAGTAAACTCTGTGTCCTCTGGGCATCTATATCAGCTTTATATGGCACTATCAAGAGAGACAACTACCAGAAAACACACACACACACACACACACACACACACACACACACACACACACACACACACACAGGCAGCCTCACGGTTAAAACGCTGACACAGGTCGACTGTCCTTGTCACCCCAAAGCAAACAAGCTTTAGGTTCAAATTGAATTGTGACCTTTGACACCCTGTGTGTGTGTGTGTGTGTGTGTGTGTGTGTGTGTGTGTGTGTGTGTGTGTGTGTGTGTGTGTGTCTTTATGATCTCAGTTTACATGATAGATGAGGCTAAAGTGACTTTCATTTTCTAAAGGTCTCTTCAATTCATTTGTGGGTCAAAAGACCCATATGGTGTTTTCTAATGTATAAGTGGAAGGATACTCAGAAGCATAAATACTTTTTTATTAAATTAATTCAATAAAATGAATTCTATTGTATAATTCAAAACAGATTGCAGATTTAAAAGAATATCACCCAGAAAGTGTATTCATCAAGTTCCGTTACTGAGGTCAGACTTTCCCTTTGAGTTGTTAGTGTGCTATATATTTATACAGAGAATAAAGCCCAGAGTAAAATTTGGTTTGTGTGTGTGTGTGTGTCTGTGTGTGTGTGTGTGTGTGTGTGTGTGTGTGTGTGTATGTGTGTGTGTGTGTGTGTGTGTGTGTGTGTGTGTGTGTTGTGTGCACAGTTGGACGTTCATTGTGAGTGTTTTAAAAGCATGAACGACGTGTGTCCCAACATCGAGGATGCACCTGCAGCTTTGCAGCTTTTGTGTTTATATATGTGTGTGTGTGTGTGTGTGTGTGTGTGTGTGTGTGTGTGTGTGCTGTAAATATTTGTACTCTCTTTATGAAGAAAGCCCAGTGGGAGAGTAAAGGGCCAGATGGCCTCTGTGTGATTTGTTTTACACCACAATGTGCCTATGAATATCCATACACACATCACAGACATGCTCAGAAGTTATAGCTCAAACCTGAGAGCAGGTGCAAGCAAGCAAACACACACAAAAAAATAAACACACACACACACACACACACACACACACACACACACACACACACACACACACACACACACACACACAGGTGCAGACTAGGTTTAATAAATACATTGAGTTTTTGGAGGTATATTTGGGATCTGTAATATTAATAAATGCACTGACAGTAAAGTTGAATAAAAAATGGAAAAATGTGTTGAAAAGTTTGTGGACACCTGATAAGATAAGATTTGTACTTTTTGAACACCCTGTTCCACTTTTTGCCTCCATTTGCTATTATAATAAACTTATAATAAACTAGTTCATATCAAAGGTGTTCAATAGGGTTGAGGTTTGAGCTTGATTGCAGGCCACACTTATGAACATCCACTCCAACCCATGTAAAGCATCTTCACGGAGCAGGTTTGAGTCTCCTACTTCAAGTGGAGGAAAATATGTAATGCTTCCACATCCAAACGCATCCTATTCCATTGTGTACCTCAGATTTTTTTGTCAGCAGATTAAAGGAAAAAAAAAATCCCAAAATATTTGTTTATATACTGTAGTGCGCATTAAACCTCAACAACTCTTTTTATGGTGCACCTTATTTATTATACACACTGTACCTCTTTGCAAAGGTACACATTTTGTCTTTATTTCTTTATTTTCTTGTAAAATGGCTTAGAAGAAAAGTGGGAAATTTAACCAAAAGGCAACAAATGAATCTAAGCAGGCTTTCAACAATAAATAAAAATAATGTATGTAACCGCACATGTATCATTATTTAATAAAGCATGTGCATATGCATTTGGTAATAAATTCACAATTAATGGTACTTCAGCCACTGTTACTTGCTTGTTGTTTTGTATAGTAACTGATATACAATGAAATAAAGTTTTCCTTAGTACTCAGGTATATATCAAAATATTGAAAGCTTTTTTGGAGATGTTTCTTAACATTTAAAGGCCCAATGCAACAACCACACCAATCAACACACCTCTGTTGAGTAAACACACCTGTGCTGTCAGAGCTAGTAGTAAGCAGCTAGCGCTTAGCCTTTTTACATCAGATTCTAGCTAGCTGTTTACTTAGCCATTAACTTTTTATATGAGCACAAACCAGAAAAATACATTTGAATTATTTTATGGGACAAAAGTTGTGGGGACCCCTGCTGGTCTGTGGGCCTTTATCAAAACAAAACAAAACAAAACAAAACTAGCAAACAAAAAAAAACACCTTACATATACATTAGATATAATACAGTTAGGTGTAAGGATGTGTTTTCTAACTTTTTCAGCACTTTTCAAATACTTTGTGCTGAATGTTTGTGCCACAATTGTGCAAAGTTGCATAAAAGTCTCTCACACACACACACACACACACGCACACACACACACACACACACACACACACACACACACACACACAAACAGCTAAGCCTTTCATTTCTGATGCTGGTTTAGTAAATTTGTGCTTGGAGGAAACACTTTCTTTCATCCCTTTCAGAATAGCTGGATTGCTCTTCGGAGGAATAGAGAACGCCTCTGCTCCTCTGATTCAGCGAATGCATCGGGCTGTCTGCCAAAACCTGCTTCTCTCTTTCATTCCCCCCCCCCTTTTTCTCTGTACTTGTTCAAGGCCTCTGAGGTTTTGCGGCCGAGCGCTTCATGGATCTCCAGGCTCCCTCCCTTCTGACGGAGGAAGGCAGCCGAGCTAATTAACTTATTTGATGCAGAGGCTTCACACTCATGAGGCGCGAGCTCAATCAGCACAAAATAAATAAATAAACAAACAAACAAACAAATAAATGCTGAAAAGTTGCCAGTGCTTTCTGATGAATTAAAACGCCAAAGCCAGCGGCTCCTGCATCCGTTTTAATTTCTGATTTGGCTTTTGATTATTGTATTTTTTTTTCTTCTTTCTATTTTTTGTACCCTTCCATTTGGCCATGTCAACCTCACTTTGTGTGTGTCAGGGTGTATGTGTAAAGAGAGAGAGAGAGAGAGAGAGAGAGAGAGAAGTGGCAAAGAGTAAAAGTGAATTAATTGCAGGCTGGTTGAAACAAGCCAGAAACAATTGGCATGAAATGTGGATATTGGAATTGCATTTAGCAGGGTCAGAGTAACCAGTGTGTGTGTGTGTGTGTGTGTGTGTGTGTGTGTGTGTGTGTGTGTATCTGAACATGCAGTAGCTGCGGGCAACTCGTGTGTTTGCTGAATCAGCTGTAGATCCTGTTCACTTAAACGCATCTCACACTGTAAACATCAACCCTAGGGCAGATTATTAAATACACACATACACACACTCACTCAATGTCTGTGTGTGTGTGTGTGTGTATGAACGAGATAGAGAGAAAGCAATAAACAGCGAGAGAGGGAGAACGAGAGAGAGAGAGAGGGAATTGAATTTTTAACTCTGACCTTTATGTAGAGAACAAATAGAGAAGCAGAAGGCAGAGAAGCAGAAAGAAAGCTATATGTAAGCACATTGATACAATTTGATTTTTCCTTCTGTGTGTGTAGCATCTTTTCACCCACTGCAGTGTTAATCATCTGCAAAATGCTGTATCCTCAGCTCTGTAGGGCCATCCTTATGCCTTGGGCCTTTTCGTTTTCCCATTTTCTTACATTTTGACTGGGGGAAAAAAAAAATTGTGTATCTACAGGCCTGCGACAAATTAAAGGGAAAATGACTATTGAGATTTCCCGAGCATTGTTTTGAATCTTTCTGACTCTCCATCACGATTATCTAAACAATGATCGAGGCAGTATCTTTTGGAAGAGCGACATTCATCACTCCGGTACAGTTCCAGCGACTCGTAGAAAGTCCCATCTAGTGGCTCAGCACTAAGACTCTTTATGGAGTTTACGGTTATGGTGCAGTATTTTTGCTGTTCCTTGCTCTTCTGGGCTGAGATCGATGTTGCCATTATCACAATGTCTTGGAACCAGATTTACAGCCAAGTGTTCAAGAGTTTAAGTGCTGCTATTGCCGAAGGGACAACCCTATGGAAATCGAAGTCTTTGTGGATCTCATTAAATGGTCACAACAAACAGACAAACAGACGGTATAAACTTACTATAGACAATTGTCATTGAATTAACACAAATTCATATTCTCACTGTAGGGCAGATCTTCATAACTGTAAGCACTTACACTTATAACTGTATGCCGTAACTAAACATATATTTGAACTATGATCTTCATACAGATCACACAGACTAGAAACAACTAATGAGATTGAAAAGATCAAATACCTTTATTCAAGACTTTACTTGAAATGAACTGCTCATTAAACCTAAAGTCAATCAGGTGCAATGTCATGTCATTTGTGAGTTGCAGTGGTGGGCGGGAATCCGAGTCCTGCAGTCAACGTAGCCATTTTATATTATTATAGATTGTATATTAAAGTCCAAATTAGCTTCCTAATTTCTTAGTTTGTGATACGTATGCACAAGGTTAGGTATTTTCTCACTACACATTCAGGTACTGATGACTCAATTATGGTGACATCATGACTAACTAAATTCTAATTTCCTTAATCCTTATCATTCATAAATACCCATACATATCAAATATTTTAGTTTTTATGAATCATCAATCAGTTTTATATGCAAGTCTGCTATGGTATTTCACCTATATTGTAGGGAAGTTAGTGATTTTATATATATATATATATATATATATATATATATATATATATATATATATATATATATATATATATATATATTTAACCCCCATAAAGAATGTTAATGTTAGCATTAGCTAGAATTGCTAATGTAAGTGTTCCTTCGAAATCTGGATGTATATGGATAACAAGCTACATACAATTTGTTTGTGCCGTTTTCAGAGAACTTGAGCTGCAAGGCTTAAGAAAATATGATGGGTTTTTTTTCCAGTAAGGTGACATCGATGAGCATTGATGTTATTTTTTTTTTTTTTGTGTACATTGTGACATTTTTTAGTGACTGAGTTTGCTATTGGAAGGATGGTGCAATTGAGACAGCCATTAAAATGGTTCTCTCTGATCAGTGGCCTGACAACTGAACTATATGTTGTATATGATGTCTTTGGATGTGGTGGCATTACATTTTGCTTCAAATGAACTTGGAGACCCGAACCTGTTCCAGCATGAAATTGCACCTGTGCACAAAACAAGCTCCATAAGATATAGTTTACATGGTTTTGAGTGGAAGATCTTGAGTGTTCTGTTATAGAGCTCTGACCTCAATCCTATTGAACAAATTTGGGATGAATCGTTACACTGACTACACCCCAGGCCTCCACACCCTACACCTGTACCTGACTTGACTAACACCCTTGTGGCTAAATAAGCACAAATCTCCACAAACTCACTCCAAAATCTAGTGGAACATCTTCCCAGCAGAGTGGAGATTATTAAAATGGTCAGGTGTCCACAAATTACGTGTTAGGTGTTAGGCTTCTCTTGTCTCACAATAAAAGGCAGGTTAAAGGCTGGTCCACAGAGGACAGTTTATAACTTAGACAAATGCACGCATTTCACATCCTGCATTCTTTTCCTCTTTCATTGAATGGTCTTTTTTCCCCAGATAAATTTGATCCATGTTTTGCTCAGAGTTCTTTTTTAGCTGAGAAAGCAAAATAAACAGAGTTTAGCTTTCACATTGCTGTGGCAGGGGGTCAAAATCATAAATACTACAACCAAGCCGAGGATGTTGGCATATCTTCTAGGCTTCTAATGGATCTCTCAGCAAGGGCATTATTAAAAGGCAGCTGCACTTTGACCTTAGCTTTTCTTTTCTCACACAGCAGCTCTGTTTATTCTGACTTAGTGCAGTGATAAGGTGTTAATCTTGAGAGTGTAATTGCTCCATTTGACTTCTGTACCAACTCTGCCTTAATTGTGTTCGGGCGAGTCATTATCATGCTGAAAGAAATAGTTTAACACTTAATGAACTAAATCGAGCACAACGCATCATGATCTTGTTACGTTTCTTGACATAATGTATACTAATCAGTTGTTTTGATATATATATTTATTTATTTAGACAAATCCGATTTCATCATTGGCTGACTGACATCATTGGAACATAAACAGTGTCAGAGCACTTTGGGCTACTTTTTGGAAAAAAACAGTAGATATTCAATCCAATATTTTGCCAGTTCCAGTGCTTTTACGAAACAAAAATCCCAGATCATTTTATATAAATTTGCACCTTCCTGCTAGCCCCTGGTACAATCAGAAACTTCACTACATATTTTTTTTTACTTTGCCTTTTTTTTCACTTAGGTGCAACTTACATACCGATGGCAGAAAGCATTTCGATTAGATTTCTTAAATCAAATTTCTTTTTTTTTTTTAACCATTAAACAATTTTTCTTCTCACTATGTTCTCAGCCTTTGACTTTCCCAGTATTTCCCGGTAATTGTTTCACAGCTTAAACAGTACATCTTGATATCTTATTGTTATTTTTCTTATATCTAAATATACACAAAACCATACCAATATACAGTATCTGTCAGACTGTGTTTTCAAACCTCTCTTGAGGCACTCCAGGAACTACCACCTAATACACATCTGGATTTGTTTATGAAATATTCCACCTCAAAAACCAATGTTTAATATGCTTTGTTTTTTGTCATGTTGTATAGTATTGCTTTGTATATTGTGCTGACAAAATTTGTAGTTTAGCTCGTCAGTGCTGTGCCAATACAATACCCAGAATGTGTTATGCAAACGCATTATACAACCATTGAGAATCCCCACCACAATCAACTTGTCCTAGCTGCCATATATTGAGCTATGGGCTAATAATAAATACATCAATATGCTACTTAGATTTGTAGTGCTTGCTTTAATATGTGGCCCAGTGAAGTTCTTCAAAATTTCCTTCAGCCTTTAAAAGCCTCACTAGTGCACCATTGCTGTAATAGACTAGGTAGTACAAAATCCCTGAACCACAATGTGTAATATTGTAATTTTGACTTAGTGACACATTGTTCCAAGAAATCTCATTATTTTTGACTTAATAATGCATTAGTTTAACTTAACAACCAATTATTTTAAGCTAATTATCTCATTGTATTGATTTAATAACCAGTAAGCATCTAATTCCCATTTCTTAATAACCAGTAATTTCAGAATATTAGATAGTTATTTTGACTTAGTAAACCATTTTTGTGAATTATATAAAAAAAAAGGATCCCCTGGTGGTCTAGTGGTTAAGACACAGCGCTCCCACCGCTGCGACCCGGGTTCGATTCCCGGTCAGGGAACCATCCCCAGCCACTCTCAGTGCCGGTCCCAAGCCCGGATAAATTGGGGAGGGTTGCGTTAGGAAGGGCATCCAGCGTAAAACATGTGCCAAATCAAACGTGCGGAGGATCCGCTGTGGCGACCCCTAACGGGAGAAGCCGAAAGAAAGTTTATATAAAAAAAAAAGGATATGCGCAGAAGTGTTGGGGCACCTGACTTTTCCAGCCATATGTGGTTCTTTTCCAAACTCTTACCACAAAGTTTGTTAGAATGTCTTTTTTCAACCCTCACTTCAACCCTCACTTAAACACCCCACGTCCGGTATCAGTACCTAAATTTATTGATGCCCTTGTAATTAAATGAGCACAACATCTCCAAATCTAGAGAAACACCTATTATTAAAAAACATATTTTTTACAGAAACGTATAAAAAAAAAACTAAATAAAATGTCCAATGCAGCTTTATGAAATCAAACAAATGACAGTACACAGGCAAAAGGTTAGTTTTAAGACCGTGTGCTCTCAGCAGGCCACACACCGGGAAGCCACAGCTAAGTCTTAATGCCTTCACCTGACCAGCAGAGAGCTCACATCTTAAGAAAAGAAACATTCATCACACAATGAACTTAATAAAATAAAAAGGCAAACGAATAGCTTCAACAATTCTTCTGTCTTTGTGTGCATGACACTGCCCTGGCTTAATATAGATGCAGTGTGGCAAAGTTAATGTATAAGAAGTGAACTGGAATACTGACTAAACCCCAGTGCCTGACCCCCATAATGCACTTGTGGCTGAATGATCCCCAATAATCTCCAAAGCTGAATATCAAAATCTAGTAGAAAGCTGTACGTGTGAGCGGAGGGCTACTATAACACCAAACGAGGGTGATCAGATCCCTGCCCACAGACTTACAATTAGCACATATGGGTGTGACGGTCAGGTGACCAGCACTTTTGGCTTTTTTCCAGAAGTCTATCGTCTTCTGTAGCTGATAAATCATTCTGTTGTGTGGGATGGAAAAGGTGTTAAAGTGTTTCGTTTTGGGGATCTAGTGCTGTGTGTTTGTGTGTGTTTTTGTGCGCTTGTGTATGTTGCAGAAGCAGAAGGTGACATTAGCGTCAGTTGGGCAGGGTCAAGAGCTATCTGTCATCCCCCACCACACTGCCCACACATTTTGTAATCTGTGAGTGTAGTGTGTGTGAGTAGTGTGTGTGTAGTGTGTGGTAGGCAGCGTTGTGAACCAAATGTTTCTCAAAATTTTTGCTTGTTATTCTCACTTCATTTTCTTTGTTTCTTTTTCTCTTCCTGAGTTCCGTAGTGTTGAGCTTCAGTACATAAACACCGAACGTGAATAGGCTGTCCGATGTTTTGTACCCGTTCATCATTAACTGGGAGAAAAATGAGCACAGGTTGTGGAAAGGCGCAAGGCGAAGGAGGTTCAGTCTCGCAGCACTGTGAAAAATTCTGCAGTAGATTCAATTGTATGCAAATTAGTTGTAACACTAGCTAACCAAATGCAAATAGACCAAATGTAGGACAGGTTGTAAGTTTGTCTGGGACATTGTTGGACAGATTTTGTACACAGAGTGGTCTATCATTTGTGTGCAATTTAATAAACAAAGAAAGATGTATATTCCTTTATTTTATATTCATTTATCCAATAATGCAACAAAAACAAGCATTCTAGCATAAAAATGAATTAAAAAAAATAGTAGCACATAGTTTTTATGAAGGATACTCAGTGCCAGAACGGTGTGCTCTTCTCGTCCATGTTTTTCATCAAAATCCAACTGATGTAACCAGTGTAAAGATGTCATTAGCAAAGGAATTCTATGTTGTGACTGCATGTGTGCCCAGTTTGTGTGCCCGGCCCTTCGATCACAGCAATTTAAAGTCAGATTTGGCCATTGCTCAGCCCTGGGGACAATTGCTTTGTCTGCAATGCATCTGACAGTGTCCTGTCTATTTTAAATTATAGCTCATTGAAAAATAATCATAGAAACACAATAAAAATGTATACTAAAACCTGTTTAAACTTTTTTTTCCTCTATCAAAATTTAAAATACTAAAACTAAAATACTGTGTGTAACAACACAAAGCTGGACCTCTAGTCACTTTATGTAGTGTTGAGCAATCGGGACTCAGGATCCAGCGCACTGTTTCTTGACTGCTAATGATCCTCTGTATTTATATCATCATAGAAGTTAAATGATCAATGTCTGTTGACATACAGTAAAGCAGCATTATAACACTCTTTCGGCCAACATACAGTACAGACCAAAAGTTTGGACACACCTTCTCATTCAAAGAGTTTTCTTTATTTTCATGACTATAAAAATTGTAGATTCACACTGAAGGCATCAAAACTATGAATTAACACATGTGGAATTATATATGGAATTATATACATAACAAAAAAGTGTGAAACAACTGAAAAATGTCATATTCTAGGTTCTTCAAAGTAGCCACCTTTTGCTTTGATTACTGCTTTGCACACTCTTGGCATTCTCTTGATGAGCTTCAAGAGGTAGTCACCTGAAATGGTCTTCCAACAGTCTTGAAGGAGTTCCCCGAGAGATGCTTGGCACTTGTTGGCCCTTTTGCCTTCACTCTGCGGTCCAGCTCACCCCTAAACCATCTCGATTGGATTCAGGTCCGGTGACTGTGGAGGCCAGGTCATCTGGTGCAGCACCCCATCACTCTCCTTCTTGGTCAAATAGCCCTTGATGCCTTCAGTGTGACTCTACAATTTTCATAATCATGAAAATAAAGAAAACTCTTTAAATGAGAAGGTGTGTCCAAACTTTTGGTCTGTACTGTACGTTAGAATGTCAGATATATACATGTCAGGTGGTTTGAAGGACTTATGCACTGTAGATGATAAGATAAGATAAGATAAGATAAGATAAGATAAGATAAGATAAGATAAGATAAGATAAGATTATTCATCCCACAGTGGGGACATTTCTGTGTTACAGCAGCAAAGAAAAATAAATATAAAATTTTATACAAATAAAAAACATTTTGCAGGTTAAGAAAAAAAAAATTTCATTGTCAGAGTTAAATGTTATACTACACTCATGCACTTATATTATAGAATAGAGTTATATGCAGTTTATGCAATGGTTTTAGAATGTGCTGTCCTGCTTCTATTATTGAAGAATTGAAAAAAAGTAGTATTCTCTATCTATTTTAGCAGTTTCAATTACATGAATAATTAATGAAGATCATTTAATTAAACAATTTCATGTTTTGCTCTGTGGTCTATTTACTCTTAATCTCCCTGTAAACAAAAAGCTTGAAGCAGTTTTAATGCAATAATATAGTGCGAATACTGCAACTAATGCGTGTCATTTTTTTTTTTCCACTGGAGGAATTTGATTAGCTTGGGTTTGAAAGTGACTTTGTTTTTTCTTTCATGATTTGACTGCAATGAATGATTACGATGACTAGAACATTTCTCAATTGATTGTAGAAAATGTGAGTGAGTAAGCGTTAAAGTGTGTTAAAGTGTTAGGACTTTGTAAATGTATATACAGTATGTCAGGGATCCATCAGCAACACCCTCCCCAGAACCACCTATCACTCGTAGCAGTTCTCCATCGTACTAACTACCCGCACCCAACACTCATCAGATCACCTTCTGTTTAAGGCCGGCGCTTCCATCGTATCTCCGTCCGTTCTACAGCTTAGACTGGAGAACTTTGTAGGACTACGTTTTACTACGGACTTTCCATATCGCTGTGGATTACTACCTTTCCCTGTGGATTGTGGATTCTAGAGACTTTACCTTTCCAAGGATTTACCTGGGTTCACTGGAACTTTAAGTACTTAGTTTTTTGCATTAATTTTCATTAAACCTTTGTTCTGCGGGACTTCGGTTTCCGGCGCGTTCTTCCGGCCTAACAATATACTGTACATTGTATACATTCTATTAAACACATTTGGTGATTAAACATCCATTCTACACGATGTTACAGAGAAGCCTGGAACCTATTCCAGAGGACTCTGGCACAAGTTGTGGGGGAAACCCCTGGATGGGTGCCATAGCAAAGCACAATAGCACAAATACTTAAATAAATATTTACACAATACTGACAATTTGCAAAAGAGAATAGATGTCTTTGACCTGGGGGAGAAGACCAGAATACTTGGAAGAAACCTTTAAAGCATATGCTTTAGATTTAAACTCTATGCATGCTGGGTAAATGTGGGATTTGAATGGCCTACCTTGAAGCTTGAAGGTGCGAGGTATTATGGTGCTAACTAATAGATTCTTTGAGATTTGATTCCTGTGTAATATATATATATATATATATATATATATATATATATATATATATATATATATATATATATATATAGTGTGTGTGTTTGTGTGTGTGTGTGTGTGTGTGTGTGTGTGTGTGTGTGTGTAAGCCATATGTTCATAGAGCCATCTTTGTGCAAAGGGGCGTTGTCATGCTGGAACATGTATAGGGAATATTCTATGCTACCACATCCAAAGACATCCTATACAATTGTGTGCCTCCAACTATGTGATAACAATTTGGGGAGGAATCACATATGGCTGAAAAATATATATAATTAAACTGAATGAAATGAAATGGCATTAATTCCATATGGCAAAAAATGAGTTAGTTCTTGGTCTGTTTTTCCAGGTCATCTCCTCACCTGGCTTTTAAGCTCATTGTACATGATGGCACATAATGTTCTGAAGCTCCTTTGTTCACCAGGCTGGAAAATGAACGTATAAATGCTCTTGAAGTTGATAGAGTTGCGTTCTGAACAGTGAGGCTAAAGGACAGTTAAATATTTAATTGTCTAATAAAATTTGATCTGCCCTCAGAACTCTGCATATCTTTTTGTGTTAATGAGGCATAAAATGTTTAATTAAATCTCAAAAGGCTTTCGGGGAGGGCATACAAACTCTTCGTTGCTGAGAGGACTGAGAAAGAGAAATTAGTTTTTCCTGTCCTCTTTTATTAAAAAATGAGGAACAAATACTCCTTCATCCGTTCCCGTGTTGAATCCATGAGACTGCGATCCATCCTTTCCGGTCACTCATTCCGCTTATTTTGTTTATACTCTATCTCTCTTGATCCATCTCTGAATGCAAATGTGCAAATGGATGTGCCAAGTGATATAATTAGCATATTAATCATACACGCTCCTCCCATGTGTGTCATGTAATGCATATTAATAAGGGGTGATACATATGCATGAGCAATGCACAATAATGCACAATATTGGTATACGGTATCACTTGGTAATTGCTGAAATTTTGTTTTTGGGGAGACATTAGAATTTGACAGTCGTTTGTTGCCAACATAATGGCGCATTAATTAGCCAGTGTTCCAGATGAGTGCAGCTGTTTTGTGGTTGTGTAGAGAACACCTAATTCTCCCTCACCTCCCATATTAGTTCAATCCGAGCCAAATTGCAGATAGGAGGTAATATTTATTTTAATAAGCCGGCTGAAATTGTTCTGCTATTCCAATTTCCTCAATGCAATACATCTATATTTTCAGTTTCAAATAAAGACAATGAAATAAAGCACTTTCCTCTGGCTAAACCGGGTGCTCCTCTTGTGCAGTAAGTAAACGTTTATACACACTTTCCGTCTCTCACTTTCTGTCTCTCTTCCTCTTAAACCTTTTAGTCCTTAATGCCTATCCTTTTATCTTACTTTGACAAAGCAAAGCTATCCGCGTGTTCTACTTGAGAAAGGTCCACGGAGGCCACTATCACTTTAGCCTGTGTTTCAGTCATATCAGCTGTTCAATCTGTTATCTCTGTTTGCACTCGTATAGGCTCAGTACTATGAGTCTGCCTACTAGGGATTGAATATCATGGGATCTGTTTATGTCTGATGGCTCGTGTTGCCTAAAGTCTTGCCTAAACTGTACACTAGCAAGTGTAGTTCATCTCTCAGATTCCATGTAGTATTGTAACTGAATACAAGACATAATATGCTAATACATTGTTCATACACGGTATATATTTGTATATTAGATTCTTATTTTAAATAGGGGATTTGTATCCAGAGGCACTAATGGTTCGCATGGCATTTGGTCTATTACGGTCTGCATCCTTTACACACCCTTACGTTCCCTTTAGGGTTTTTATAATTAAGTGTGTGTGTGTGTGTGTGTGTATGAAATGTTAGATATGAAGCTTGCAGGAAAAACAAATATACAAACCACATCATTTATTCATTTTTTTTATATCTATTTCAGGACATTGAACCAGCTAAATTTGTTATATCAATGGCGGGTACAAGCAAAAGTAATCAAAAGTAAAAAATAAGTGTGATTGGCATCTGTAGTTAAGACCAATTATGAATTTAATTGATGTGGCTGTAGTTAGGGAGCAGATAATACTCGTAGTGCAGCTATTTGTGCCTTAAACAGGAGCATAGTGGTACACAGCTAATTATAAAAAACAAACAATATAAAACACTACCTTTAGGTTCAGGCAACAATTACACAAAAAAATGTGAAGCCAGACACAGATTTCTGGAGCACAACATGGATACAGACAGTGCCATTGTGATACACAATGGCGAACTAAGTGGTTAGCAGTCACAACACACCTGACACGCTTGTTCTAACAAGGAATAGTAAAGAACTTATTTAATTGTCTCTTACTTTTAAGGTATTTCAGTCGAAATTCGTTCCAAACACGGATTTACTGTATAAGCTTTTGTCAAATCAGTCCCATGTGAGTCGTCCTACAATAAGTCTCAACACTAGCTGTGCCTAATAAATCAAGCTGTATTCCAGTTTGTGAACAATAAAAATATATGGATTTTGTTTAAGGTTTATTTAATGATGTTGTTGTGTGTCATCCAGCTACAGGTGCACTCGGGTGCCATTTATTGCATGCAAATGAATTGCTGTTTGGGTTTTTCTTTTGAGTCTGTTTTTTTTTTCTTTCGTTATACCCATGTGATATAGTAGAAATAAACACCTCACACTAGTGCAGTTCTATGGATCCAGATGATGCAATATCGCTTACATTTACATGCTAGCTTTTGGAGAACTTTGCGAAACTGGTGTCTATGAAAGATTATTATAGTTTTATTATTAATTCCATCATTACACTTTAGAGTAGAATCTACTGTGAAATGGGTTACTAGCTTTCATTTTTTTGTGTTGATTAATGGTCAAAATGAAAGGGTTTCTTTGGGGGGGCAACTGTTATGGTCATGATCTAAGACCATTCTTTCTTTTTGTCTCTTTTTCACAGCATGTCCTCCTGGTACGTTTAAGTCCATGCAGGGCACAGGGCTGTGTCTACAGTGTCCTCCTAACAGCAGGTCCACATCTGAGGCCTCCACCATTTGCGTGTGCAGGAACGGCTACTATCGAGCAGATGGAGACCTGCCAGATATGCCATGCACTAGTGAGTCCGAACACACACACACACACACACACACACACACACACACACACACACACACACACACACACACATTCACAGAAGAAAATAAGCTTAATTTCTTGGAATATCACTGGCTCCAGATTGTAGTCTTTACTTGAACACATTGGAATTTGCAATGTGATTTAGTTGACGATCTGGAGCAGATAAGAAATTGGGAAAATAATAAAAGACTGTCAACCAACACACTGTGCTAGTTTACACCTGGGCAAATCTTGGCCAAGTTTAGTAAGTAAACATGCCAGACTCTAAAGCTAGACGTCTGGCTTGTGAGAATAGTTTCCAAAACATTTTATTGGGTTCTCCTAGGTTTCTTAGTTTTTCGGATGCTGACGACTTACACAAGCATTTTATTTAGTCGTTGTTGAAAACTAGTAGTTTCCATTCCAGTAAGCAATGTCTCCTATTCGTTTTGCAGGTGCAATCAGTATACCCAATTCCCAAAATGTTTCAGGTAATCAAAGAATGTTTGTTATATATTTATGCATGGACACGGACATAAAAGAATTCCAGCGATTTTACCAATTACATGTCCAAAAAGTTTATTCATTAGATAGTTAAGTGTACTAATAAAGACTAAGGGTAGCTTTATTCCTTGTTATAGAAGATGACATTAAATATACTATTTTATGAGCACTTGTGAAGTATCAAATCAAGTTGACAAAAAGTCAGGTTTGGTTATTTGCTTTGGTATTCACTTGTCATAAAAGATATTTATTGCACATCTATAAACTATACTAGAAACTATTGTGTGTCCTGGATAAACTAGTAAAAATAATGGTTTGCATTTACCATCTACCTTTAGAATTTGTTGCCTGTTGTTAACCAAGAACAAGAATCTGAGGCTATCATTGGCATAGACTGACCCAAACTGGACAGCTGAAAACTAGAAAAAAACATCTGACCGTAATCTGTATTTAGATGTGTATGCTGGTTAATCTGTGCCAATGATCACATCAGATTCATGTTTTTATCTAACAGAAGTACAGTAAAACCCAATGTATTTTGCTATTGTAGTACATCAACCTGAACATTTGATGTTTTTGGCATTCTTAAATGCTTTTCTGCTTGTCACGGATATAAAGATTGAGTTACTATATCATTCCTGGCAGCTTGAACTAATCTGTTTTTCTTTAATCAGACATATCTACAAGGTGTTTCCACCCACAGATGTGCCTCACTTCCTGTTTTTTTCCCCTTACAGTTCTATGTAAACTCTAGAGACTGTTTTGATCTCAGTTAAACATGAAGCTTTTGACATATATCTGGCTGATTTGTTTGTATTGCACTTCTTTAACATAATTGGCTGATTAGATCATGTGTATATGTACATACATTATCTTCAAAATTGGACATCTTTTCTAGCTATTTTGACCTTTATGGAAACTATACATTCTGCTAGGGTCTTGTAAGGCTTAACCCGAGGCAGTGCATACTGTAGTCTAGTCATAACTGCACCTCAATCTCAAAATACAGCAAAAGAACCCAGATATTCTGCTGGTTGTGCTACTCAAAAAGTCTGTCATATTATAGCTGCAAGCATACAGTAAGAACTTGTATACTGCTAAATACATTAAACAAATCATCAATATAGTAAAGCAGAACACATTTGTGATGAGCAAAGATTTTGCTTAAAAAATATTTTCATTTAAAATGTATTTAATGCCAGTGAAAGTAATGTATGTTAGGGCTGGATGTAAAAATAGTAATGGCAGAGATCAGGCATAACATTATGACCACCTGGCTAATATTATGCTGGGTCCACTTTTGCTGCCAAAACAGTCCTGACTTGTGAAGCATTAACAATAACTCATCAAAAGCTCATCTGTTGGATTGGACCACATGGTTGCCTTCTCTCCCCACTTTCATCAGTGAGCCTTGGCCAACAAAGGCCCTTTCACTGGTTCATCACTGCTTCTTCCTTGGACCACTTTTGGACTTGGACCCCTGCAGACTGGGAACATCCCACAAGAGCTGCAGTTTTGGAAATGCTCTGATCCCTTGTTAAATTCGCTCAAATCCTTATACATGCCCATTTTACTGCTTCTAACACCTCAACTTTAAAGACAAAATATTATTTTCCTGCCTAATATATTCCACCCACTAACAGGTGCCATGATGAAGAGATAATCAGTGTTATTCACTTCACCTGTCAGTGATCATAAAGTTATGCCTGATCAGTGTATACATGCCAGTTAATTGTAATATGTTTTAAATATTTGGAGCTACTGGAGTGTGATATTCCCTGACAGTTGGTACTAATGAATGGGTAAAAATGAAGTTCTGGTAAAGTATTTACAGAATAAAAAATAAATAAATAAAAAATTGGCTATTAGGCTTGTATTATATAAAATAGCAATAGACAGAATAAGGACAAAAAATTTGGACTGCTAAGGAGTCCCAGTGGTCTGACTTGAGAAATGATCCAGTTTTGTGGAAA